>NC_051264.2:7500-307500 GCF_015237465.2 Chelonia mydas | reverse complement strand
TGGAATATCAGACAGCAGCGTTTCACTGGTACTACTTACTCTGTTGTTTTGTACACATCAGAGTACAGCCCCGCCTTCTGGTACTTCTTCTTTGGGGGCCTAGGAGCCTTTTTCTCACGCTGGGTAAAAGTGGGCAAATGCTGCTCAGTGTTTTCAGATTCATGTGCCTTCCCAATGGCTTCGAGGTGACTAGGTGATTCAGTTGATGTCTCAGAAAAGCTGGAAGAAAATGTAAAGATGAACTTATTTCAACAGTATTATTCTATATTGTACAAAGAAGCCCAACAAAGAAGTCTCTGAATGGCCAGATGACTTTATCAGATTAAAACTTTTTTTTGCCAATTTTTGCAATTGAGACAGGACATTTTACAAGTAACAATTAACTTTGTACAAAAACAAGAAATCAACTTTATTGGAGTGTAAAGCACAAAGTAACTTAAATATCTGTTTTATATATGTATAATCATAAACAAGTGTCTAGCAGTCTGTGCATGTATATACAAATAGGCACATATGCTCACACCATGTTACTAAATTTCTCCAGCCTACAGAGAGAAATATTTAAAACTTTAGAACTAATTTCATTTCAACGTAAATTCATTTTTGGTTCTGGAAACAGTAAGCTGTTTGTTAACAAACTGAGGAAGTTATTCAGCACTCCTCCAGAATTTTAAGATGGTTATTTTCCTCACAGTCATGAAGACCTAGGGCTTGATTCTCTCTCATTTATACTAATATATATCAGAAGTGACTCCACTAAAGTCAATGGGACAACCCAGTGTTGGTGAGTGTAACTGAGGGTATGTCTACTCTGCAAATGAAGGTGTGACTGCAGCGCAGGTAGGCATACCCATGCTAGCTTTAGTTTAGTTAGCGTGGGTAACAGTAGCAGTGAAGACCCAACGGCACAGAACCCAGGGTGGGCCAGGAACTTGAATACGTACCCAGAATGTCCACCAAAGCCTGCACCGCCACATCCATACTAACAACGTTACTTACGCCAATTAGATTAAAGCTAGAGTGGGTACACTTACCCGTGTTGCAAACACCCCTTCATTTATGGTGTAGATGTACCCTGAGAGGATAATCAGGTCCTTGGTTTCTAAACAGGGCTTGATGTAGTCTCTATGAAATGCCCTGATGATGGAATAATATTCAGGTGTTATAAAAACTGGGTATTAAACATAGGGTATGTCTACACTGCATGCCACTGGTATGTAGGGTATTTGTTGCTACATGCTGCAGTGAAAAGCAGGCTGCACTCATGCTGCAGTGTCTAGCTACACACATCAGGGAAAGACTTAGCAAGGTGGAGGCAGCAGCGAAAGGCTCTGTCAGCAGGAAGCTGCCGGAGCCTTTGTACGCTGCCTCCTTGCTCCCAGAGCCTTTCCTTGCTGCCGAAGCCTTTCCCTGTGGCAGAGAAAGACTCCAGCAGTGGGGAGGCAGCAAGACATCACATTGCTAAAAATAGCAGTATAGACAGGTGAGGCATTGCTTGGGTGCGTAGAGTACATACCCACAGGGTTCCTATTTATACCTGGACTAAAGGGCACGCAGTGTATGTATTCCACTCACCACCACAAGGAGTGTGCAATGTAGATGTGCTCATAATGGTCTTACCCACACCTGACCCATTCCAGAGTTCTCTATTTTGATGGGCTTGGTCTGCAACCCCATACAATATAGACTACTTTAAGCTTTGTTTCTAAAGCTATTGTAAAAGTAAGAATGGCAGCTTGCTGCTGCATAGGTTGAATTATTAGCTAATGAATGTCTGAAGCGGATGCTGACCCAGTACGGCCATTCTTATGATGTTATTTTAAGCAATGCAAAGTCTTGCTACCTTAAGAATCAAATAAGGAGCAACTTGTGATCTGTGGTGTTATATACAAATGCTAACAGTAAATACTGCCTGGCCAACACATCCTGGACCAGTGAGGGGAAAGTTCTACCCATATCTTACTGAGGGATACAGAGAAATACTGGCACTGAGATTTGTCCTTCTGTTGGTGAAGACTAACTGATGTCGAATTTAGCTTTCCCATACAAAGGAATTAGGTGGAGCTGTTGAAGTGCCATGGTTATGACAGGGTTCTGTTTTGCACTTAAACTGAGAGTTCAACCTCTTTTTTTTTTTGTACGAAAAAGACAGTATATCTGCCCCAATTTTTCTGTACATAACTTCTGAATAAAACTTATATTTGAAAATCCTCAGAAAATTCATCTATTAATTTTTGGGTTCTAATCAGTTTAAAATTGGCCTAAAAAGTTCACATTACTAAGTTTCACGATAATTTGGGCCCTTCTAGGATAAAAACTAAAAACACATTTTTAACATTCTACAATGAGAGTTTGGAGGTCTGGGGTAAATGTAATTTGTAGTTAATTAAACACAAACAATTATTAGCATTATTTGTCATAATTTAATCTTTATTTTCTGCAGTTAGCTGATGAAAATAATGGTTTATGTTACCTACTTCCACTCTCCAGTGCAGTATGTGGATACCTTTTTGAGCAGTTTAGGAAAGGAGTAAAACTACCTTTTGACATATGCCCCCAGTTATGTTCCCTGCATCTGAAATTGGGTTATGCCCACCTTCCAGCACCCTCTTCCCCAAACATAAGTGGGCATGATTTTCCAGAACTGTGCAGAATAGAGAGTAAGGAAAAGTTTGAGGCAAATGTGGTCTGTTTGTGGTGGTAAGTTTGGGGAAGGAGGTACTGGAAAAGTGGTATTCCTTTTGGGGAAGAGTTATATTTGTGGTCATCATCATAGCTTATCACTTCATTGTCTGTGGTGTACAGTGACTGCTGTAGTGGTAAGGTGTATGCCTTAAATTTTCTTTGCTTCTTGGTTTTATGTTGGGTATGTTGTATATAGATCGTCCTTAACTGACACAAAATGTAGTGGTTTTGTATAATAATTTATATTGGGTATATGCCACACTTGAAGAAAATTCAAGTCAAAGACCTCCCTGATGCATGGAACTGTTATTTTCACTTCTTCACTGGGTGGTGTAGGGACAATCTTTGTTATAACCTGTCACCCGAACTGTCAACTATAATTACAATAGCCTAAAAATATTTTTTGCTAATCAGAGTCAGACAAATAACTTCCATTAATTGCTCCATCTGAAGCACAAGCCCAGAAGGAGAATAGGTTTCTCCAAGATTTTCTGTATCCAGTGTTTGCAAGTCTGAATGTTAGAATTACTGTACTTTAGATGCCCTCTCATTTTGGTGAGTCCTATTCAATAGTTTAAAGATCCTATCTGAGATACCTTAAAGAGTGCTAATTTTAAGAAAGCGTTGGGCACCCCCCTTCTGAAAATCAAGTCCCTTTAAGGTTTCTCAAATTGGGCACCCTAATATTGAGGGACCCCAAAGCACAAGTTACTTCTAAAAATCTGAAAACCTAACTCCCTAATGGTAGTTCCTGCAGGTCCAGGCTGAAGCACACTGATAGAGCAATGAATGGGAAATGTATCTATTTAGGTACTTATATGGCTTTCATCATCATCATATCTGAAAGCATTAATTAATTTTATCCTCAGAGGCAAGTTTTATCCCTATTTGTAAATCTGAGGCACAACACAGATTCAGTAATTTGCCCAAGGTTACACAAGAAATCCACGGCTGAGCCAGGAATTTAACCCAGGTCTCCTAAGTCCAAATTTACCAACCTTTCTCCCTACAGAGCTACTGCTGCCTCCAGTACTACAGAGAAGAAAAGTACTTTGATATTAGGGCTACTGATTTAGCACTTTTAATGAACACCAAATTCACTTTAACAAAAAACAAAATTTAAAAAGAAGTTATAACTTAAAAATAGCACACGCTGATTCCCTCTGAATTGATTCCCTCTGTCAGAGAAATGCACCTAGCAGAGTATGTGAGATGGGGGATGGAATAGTTGAAGTTTTGGAGAAACACATTTCCTACAGGTTTCAATTGCCAATTCTTTGAAGGTACAGAAATGTAAAGGAATTACCTTTTATTACTCTCCTGCTCATCTTCTGGTACAGACTTCTGTCTTTTCCTGGCCTGTTCCTCTGTAAGCCATCTCTTCCTCTTCCACCCTTTTCTGTGCTCTGCATTCAAGTTCACACTCTGTACTACAGCTTCGATTACATCTGTGATAGTATCAGGTCCAAGGTGTAAAGTGTTGCTCTCCTTCCTTCCCTCTAACTCCTGACTGACAAACCGAGCTGCCTGGAAAGCCTGCATTGAAACTACAGCCTGTAGTGGGTATTTCCGGGGCCTGCCTGGCTTGCGCTTCACAAAGTTATTCCCTGTCCGTGACTGCCTTTGCAGCTTTTTGGCTTTTAGAATTTTATTGACGTGGTCCAGATTTTTCTTGGTTGCCAAAATCTTGTTGTAACTACACATTTTTCTAGCCTGTCGCTGCATAGCTTCAACCACACTTCTCTTCAGATGATGTGGGGAGTAGCTGCTTGGTAATCTGTCTGAAAGAAGTGAGATGCCATCATTGCAAGAGTCACTTGGAACTGCTGGAACTAACAGACTGTCCTGTTTTCCCAGGACTCTCTCCCTGTTGTGGTTTCGACCAGGGCTAGCTGAAGGTGGAACAGATACATTTGCAATGACTGCTTCTATGGTTTTGTCCAGTGCAGCCTGGCTGTCATGTTGTGCCATGCGCTGCAGTAAACTATCCACTGAATCATCTACAGCAATCCCCAGTTTTGCTCCTCGTGTAGGTATTCCAATCACTGGAAAACACAAATAAACATAAGCATACTAGAACAGATTTTAGTTATGATCATCACTAAATTCTATGAGGTTTAAAACAAATTCCAATGGCTACATGTCCCCCTTGATCTCAAAATACTAAGGAGATATTGCCAAATTTTAATGTCTTATAATAGAGCTTCCAATAATTACACATTGTAAAGATACTTGTTTTTGTAACAAAGTCTTACTAGGTAGGAGGTCTAGGGATGGAAGTAAGAGGGGTACCTGCATTCTGTCCTATGAATTTCTTTCACATTTTTCTTTTCTCTTTGATCTAACCAGATCAGCACACCTTGTTTTCCCTCTTCAGTTTCTTTCAGGGCAGAATGATAAAGGCATTATCAATTAAAAAAAAGCCTGAAAGGATGCATTAGTCTGCAGCAGTAAAGTGCTTAAGAGTATGCCACTTTTCTTCTTATGTTCTGATCCTGAAAACACTTGTGCACATGAATTCAAGTGTGAAAGTGTTTTCAGGATTGGGGGGCTTTGAATTGTAAGCTCTTCAGGGTAGCGATCATGTCTTTGTATGTGTTTGTAAAGTACCATGAAAGGGGATGATCCAAACCATTATCATAATTATAACTGTTCCTCCCTACCCCTGCTCAGATGGTGATCAGCATTTGGAATCTTGTCTCCAGAACTGCCTGCAGAATCCAATATATTGGAATTTAAATAAAGAAAAATTACTTTGACACCAAGGATGCCCTGGAAAGTAAGTTGGGTAGGACTCAGGATCACAAACACTGGAGAAAAAGGACTGCTATTGTTGGGTTCAGAAACAAATTTTCCCCAGTGGGATCAATTCCTATACAAATAATAACATTCTCAGAAATTCTGTGAACACATAATTTAAACGCTGATCAAATGTTAAGCACTATTTCAAATCATTAGCTACACTGCTAATGAAACTGACTGTGCATTAAGGAAATGACCTGGAATACCTGGAGAAAGCAGCAAGATCATTTACACAGGAAACAAACTTAGCCCATTTTTTAAACAACATGAATGCTATTCTATGTGCTTTGCATCTTCATCTTTACACTGTTACTTGGAAGAGAGAGTTTCCAGATCAGCCATGCTGTTTATGCAGTATAAGAAGGGATTTGTTCCAAATGAACTATTTCCCAAAGATGCCCTGTTGGTTTTTACAGATAAGATTTATTAGAAGAAACTCTGCTCTCTATGGAATAAAAGGAATGCTCTTAGTCTTCTCATAAATATATTTCAGTTACACATTTGCATTTACAAAATGTTACAGTAATTATTGCCAATTATTGAGATTACATCTACTTAAACGGCTGGTAGGTAAGACAGTAGAGTGTCTTTTGGTGTAAGCATAACTTTTAAAGGAAAGACACCATGAAGCATTGCTGTCAACAAGGTTTGTATTTTCTGGCAGGAGGGAGATTGTCTGTTAGCTCAGTGGTTCTCAATGAGGGGTACACGTACCCTGGGGGTACACAGAGGTCTTCCAGAGGGTACATCAACTCATCTAGATATTTGCCAAGTTTTACAACAGGCTATATAAAAAGCACTAGCAAAATCAGTACTACAATTTCATACGGAAAATGACTTGTTTATGATGCTCTATATACTATATCAGCAGTTCTCAAACTGTGGGTTGTGACCCCAAAGTGGGTCGTGAGTTCGTTTTCATGGGGTTGCCAGGGCCGGTGTTAGACTAGCTGGGACCCAGGGCAGAAAACCAAAGCCCGAGCCCCCCAGCCTGGGGCTGAAGCCGAAGCCCAAGTAACTTAGCTTTGCGGATCCTCCTGTGGCGTGGGGCCCCAGGCAAATGTCCTGCTTGCCAGCCCCAATGCTGGCCCTGAGAGTAGTAACAGACTCAATATTTTGAAAAATGTAATTGTTGCTGTTGCTTCACTGGCTCCCAGAATGACAAGTCTCACAAGAGAAAAACAGGCTCAAGTATCACACTGAAATATAAGTACGATATTTATAGTCCAATTTATTTTTTTTTTATAATTATATGGTAAAAATGAGAAAGTAAGCAATTTTTCAGTAGCAGTGTGTTATGACACTTTTGTATTTTTTATCTGATTTTGTAAGCAAGTCGTTTTTAAGTGAGGTGAATCTTGGGGTACGCAAGACAGATCAGATTCCTGAAAGGGGTACAGTAGTCTGGAATGATTGAGAGCCACTGCATTAGCTGACAGATAAGACACAAACAATTGAAGATAAACCTTTGTGTTCACCAGTCCAAGTCAAATACTCAGAAGACAAGAAAAAGAATATTAATGAAACTGCACACACTGCTGAGTTCTCAAAGTAACAAATCTACAAACACAAGTGACAATTTTCAGAGATAGAAGGCAACTTAAATGAGAAAAAACTGGCCATTCAACTTCTAAAATCTTCTTATGACCAAATCACTTCTTAAAGGTGTTTGGAAAGAAATACAAGAACACGGGTTAGGTCACAGCTATTAGGGTCAACTGTGAACACTTAGAAAACTCAGTAACCTCATTCTCACTGAAACAAGGGGAAGATTCACACTGTCTGCTTTCAATTTTAGATGCAATATTAAAAACAAATAAATCATCCTTAGCTCTGTTACAACTTTTTAGATAAAAAATGCTAAGGAAATGGAATGTCTCTGGGATTCCTTATAAGCACACCATCTGTTTAGTAAACTGAGCTATTGTAAACAGCTGCACTAACTGAAGATAATCAAACTACACAATACAACACATTTTCGGACGTGTCATTTGATGGTCTGTCCTTGAACTGGTGTTCCTGTTTTGAAACTAATCCAAAAAGGATCAGACAAAGTGTATGATCCCAATGACAGCTGCAGCACTGGTCATGCATGCCTAGAGCACTTGCTAACAAAGACGCTTTCTATGACAAAAACATTGAAATACACAATGTGCTCACGATCTACAAAGAATTTAAAGACAGAAATGGTCACACCAGAAGCCCTAGCAGCTTCATCTTTATGGCGATGATAAATTTGTCATTCAGTTTTCTACTTGCACTCTTCTTGCACAAGAGATATCCTGAATTTCCAATGTCTGCCTGTACACAGACTTGTGCCAGTGGGTTAAATCAACTTTTTAATTGTCTCTTTAAAATGAACGTGTAAACAAGTCAAATGGAACATCTTTGCTCTGTACAGGAATATGCTAAAAAAACCTTTAAATTTCTCTGTTTAAATTAAGGATCTGAGCAATTTTGGCACCTTGTGGACCCTTGGAAATCATAAAAAATAACAACAATTTCTGCAACGACTGATGGCTGTGCCACCAATCCAATTTATGTTGTAATCGATGATGAATGCTGCCAATCAACTGCATATGGCCATACCACCAGTTTACATAAGTGCACTTGAATCCAATTTACACAGCCAACAACAGCCATACTACTAATCTAATTACATACTGACATAGTCTGTTTTTGGATTTTCAAGGTGCTCACCACCATATTATTTAACAATTATATTGTTAAATATTGTATATAGTCATTGTGATAGGCACTATACAAGCATACAATAAATGATAGTACACTACCCAAAGCACTTATTATGAAGCTGGGCAGAATTCTATTTTTATTTTTTTATAATTTCAATGGATAATATCAATGTTTATTTTTAAGCTTTTTTTAAAATGTTCATCTATTTAAATTTTCACAGTTGTGGGAAATTGTGGGGGAAATCAGACAATTATTATTTAATGACAGTAGACACTGAGATTCAAAGCCTTAAAGCTTTATAATCATTAATGATGAATTGTATATGATGACACTGACAAAGTAAATATCCTTAAATAAAAATCTCAAGTTCTCAAGAAGCATTTTTCTTACTTTGCCTATTCGTACATTTTGATTAATATCAGTAGAAATATTTTTTTGTTGGTTTGTGTGTATACACTCAAATTGACATTTACCAATAAAAATCTAATCCTCCCAAGCCTATTTATAATCTAAAACACAAGAAGTGACAAGTGGATGAGACAAACAAGCCAGGGTAACAGGGAGACAGGGTCACAAATCTGTGCACAGTTCTTAGTCAAGGATGTGCACAGTTCTTAGTCATTCTGTAGCAATGATCACACCTTGCCATCTGCCAAGATGTTATCACGTTGCTGTTTTCTGCATGCATTATGCAGGCAGTGAGCTTTGAAGAAGGGGTGGTACTTTATAGATTTTCACTGTACACTTTTCCCACATAGGAGAGCGCATGAATGGTTGATCAGAGAAGAAGGTGACTGAGGCTGCATCATTGCTCATGATTTATTAAACTTTCCAGTGCCCCTTACTTCAATAAGTAGAATTATTCTTCATTGGTGTCTTCCAGGAGAAATGTTACTGAACTATTTTGTAGTCACCCATTAGAGGGAAAGTACACATAAAGGTGAGAGAGAAGTGTCAAGTCTTTGTGTCATCCTTATGTCGGATAAAGGAAAATGCACTTTTTCTTTCTTCTTTCACTAATAATGGCCGATCTTGTTCTGCCCCTTTTTTCCCCTTCATTTTTAATTTTTTTTTTTAAAAAGGAAATAGCCTCTGTACAGAGAACAGGTATGGCCAGTTCCAGACCCAAAGATGACAGTATCTCAGAGGAATGGCCCAACCAAAAGCAAGGGCTACAACAGAAACTGTTTTGCAACATTAACTCCTGCTTTAAGAAAGGGCATGGGACACAACTGAAAGCTTCTATTGGGGTGGGTGAGCCCAGCACCTGTGTGCTGAGGTACTAGTGCGGTTAGGTCTCCTCCTCTTGAACTGCTGCCTTCCCTATCTATTGTAGTGCAGACCTCAGCATAGTATCTATCCTGACAACCTTGGTGAAGAGCAAATGTTACTTGCCTGTAGAAGATGTGCTCTCAGAAGTAGATCTCTTTCTGGAAGGACTGCAATTTGTGCTCTCCGTCTGTCTCTGGGAGGGCTTGTCCTGTGCTGGCAAGGTGCCTGAAAAGCAGAGAAGAGAAAACAAAAGCCCAAGAGAACTTAAATTAACTTAAAACTAGAAATGCCAATGAAACACATTCCAGATGTCAAATGTTTAAAGCAGGATAACAATTTTTACCAGAAATAACACTTGTTTGTATGGGGCACGCAAGTGGGGAAGGGCAGAGTTTCTCAGGTCCGATGGTTAGTAACAATCAAAAACACTACCCTCCTAGAAAGAGGGGGCTGTTTTACTTTTAAACTAACTTTTACTATATGTATTTCCGATTAAAGGCCTACTTTTAAGCTCATGGTTGTAAATCAGCAACAGTATACACACTCCCCCAACACCTCACTTTGCAGGAAAATAAACAAGACTAGAAGAATTCTTGCATCTCTGGGTACATACATTTTGCATTTTTAAAGTGAGTGGAGCTATCTGTATCTGCAAAGTTCAATGCTTTATATGCACAAGCACAAGAGAAGGCTAGGTAGAGGACCACATAGAAATTTGGCACTTAATCTCCAAAAATAATATGTAATAATAAGGTAAATCATATTACAATTCTAATGAACATAAATGAGCTGCCTGCATGAGATTGTGAAATATTTAACAGATTTTATCCATGTCCTAGCTGAATATTTCATGTCTTGGAGTAATGAGGGCCACAAACCCAGCACACTGGGTATTCTGCTCTATGCAGCCTTGGAGGCAGACCAACCCTGTCAATCAGAGGCAGGGCAGGTGTGGTTCCACCGCCGAGAAACCGCCAGTTGAGACATTTCCATAGCCTAGGAAAAATTAAGCACTCTATATCAGTAAGGAAAATGAGTCATTAAGACTGAACAGAACAAGGAATTCTGCAGAGCAAGGAATTCAATGAATAACAAACTTTGAGTGCCAAATAATAAGTCAGTATTTTTCCCCACTTAACAGCCCATTTAGTGTGGATTGAATCTGTGGACCTCATTATTCTAAGAAAGGTAGTTTTCAGGTAAGACATGGATATATTTTCCTTTTCTTATATGTAATGAGGTCCCCAGATCCATGACACTGGGATTTTATAGCAGTGTTCGCTCAGGAGGGAACTATATACAGATATGCACAGAGGTGAAAGGGAATAACCTTTTCCAAATAGTTACAAGGATGCTACAGTGAAGAGCACCATCTACTCAAGGCAGCATCAGATGATGACTGGATGTCCAACTTGTAGAATTTTAAAGGTGGCATGAATAGATGAATAGGTGGCTGGTTTACAGATTTTCTTGTATGGGGCATATGGTCTTTCTGCCCATGAAGCTGCCTTGGCTCTGAGGCAGTGAACTCTGATATTGGAAAATGCAATTAGGCTTTTTGACTTGTACGCCTCTGAGATACAATATCTCAGCCACCTGGAAGGGAGGATTTTGAAGCCTTCTTTCCCTCTAAACAGTGGATAAAAAGCATTAAAAAAGTGTTTGTCATTCTGACCTGTGCTCTGTAGTGAATATATACATTGAGATCTCTGGACATCCAAAGTATGCCACAATTTCTCTTTGGAGTGTGACAGAACTTGACAGAAAGAGGGAAGAACAATTTCCTGTGCTCTAGGGAGCTTGGAGTTAGTCTTGATTATGAAGACAGGGTCGGTTCTGAGTATCACTTTAGCCTTATAGAACATGCAGTAATGAAGTTCCAGGAAAAGAGCTCCTAACTCAAACACCCTGCAAACAGACATAATTCTCATGAAACAAAGCCATTTTAATGGTTAGAAAGTAATAAGATACCTTCACGAGTGGTTCAAATGGAGGCCCTATGACAACATTCAGAACCAGGTATAATTCCATAAAATAACTTTATGCACATCAGGAGGATGTAGAGGAGATTATGCTCTCATAAGAAAAATGCTGGATAACTGGGTATGATGAAAATTCAACAGTTTTCTACCACACAGGGGATGCTAGACAAAGTAGCACCTTGATCTTTGTGTTTGAACTGTCAGGTCTAACCTGAGTCTATTCTGAAGATATGCGAGAATCTGTGGTACCAATACAGGTGAGAGGGGGTAAGGAGGGGTCAGACCCTTGACCTGGGACTAATGGTTAAAGCTCAACCATGCCCTTGAATACACTGAGTAGATTTATTTCTGGAAGCTAAAATAGTGGATATTATCTCTCTGAGTTACCTCTGACTTAAGAGGTTCTGTCCAAAAACCAGACAGCTAGTCGCAGACTGTCTGGATTTTGATTGGCCCGTGTAATATCATATCTCTTCTAGATGGAAGGCAGAAGAGTGATCTTTATACCCTGTGAAGGGGATCAAAGACCCAAGGCCTCCTTGGCCAGAATAGGGATAACAGAATTACCAGTTCTGCTTCACTCCTGATCTTCTGTAGAATTCTGAGGACATAAAAAGGGAGGGAAGGCATGTAAGAGTCCCTTTTGGCCATAGTTACAACAAAGCCTTTGTTGCCTTGGGTCTGTGATCCCACCAGTAAGGGCTTGTCTACACTTACATTTTATAGCGCTCTAACTTCCTGGATCAGGGGTGTGAAAAATCACCCCCCCTGAGCGCAGCAAGTCTGAACGCTTTAAAGCGCTAGTGTGGACAGGCTCCGAGCGCTGGAAGCCGCGCTCATGGAGGTGGATTACCGGGAGCGCTGGGAGAACTCTCTCCCAGCACTTGCGCACGACCACACTTGCACTTCAAAGCGCTGCCACGGGAGCACTCCCATGGCAGCGCTTTGAAGTTTCTAGTGTAGCCATGCCCTAAGAGAATAACTCTGAAACCATGCAATTCAGGTGGGAGGCAAACAGATCTATTGCTGAGAGAGTAACATTGTATACCAGGAGATGAAACACCTCTAAGGTGTAGTTTTCATTCTGGATGTTCTAGCTTTTGCTTCTTGAGCCAGTTGGCTGTAGCATTCAATTTGCCTTGGATAAGAAAAAAGTGAATTGACTGCAGATTCTCCTTTGCCCAAGTCATCAGGAGGTGAGTTTCTCTTTGAAGGACAGTAGACCTTGTTCCCTTAATCTGCTGTTGTATGATAGGGCTGAGCTGTTGTCTATCCTGATCAGCACTTGAGGTAAGTCCAGAGATGGGAGCAGAGCCTTGAGACCATACTGGATTGCCCTGAGCTCTCCTCAGTTTATGGTATGCTTGTGCTATTGTTTGGACTAGATTCTTTGTACAATCTTTGTCCCTTCATGAACAACCTGGGAATTCTCCTGGCGTGATATACCTTAGCTGAGCAGTGGATAAGAGACAGTTGAGGGAGCGATAAAATGAAGTTCTGTAGTGGCCTCATGTGAGCACTGATGCACTAAGAATATCCATATGGGAGACCACCAATCCCAGAAGAGACAGAAACATATGAATGGATACTCTCCCCTTGAGAAGTTGACCATTTTAATAAGATGTGTCTGCTTCTCATTTGTTTCCTGCAATTTGTAGAGGACAGTTACTGTTCCCACTCAGACTGTGAATATGCTGAGACTGCAAACTGACTCTCACAAAACCATGGCTCTGCAGCCCTTATTGCTTTGACAGTACAGTCCACACTGACTGACTGAGGCTCAGAAAAGGAGGTCACCCAGAAAGGGGGAGACTGGAACCTTCCTTTCTGACGGCTGATATTAACACTAGCAGCATTTGTGTAGACACTTGCAGTGCTGTGGTCAAACCAAATGGCAAGGGCTTGTATTGGTAATGTTGTGCTCCAACAGCAAAGGTGAAGCAGCACCTGTGAGACTGACAAATTGAGTTTCTCGGACGTTTTACAGATGTCATGCAGCCCCCTCTGTGGATGGCAGTTAGTCTGGATTTTAAGGTCTCCATCTTGAATTTATTTATTTTTTAATCTGTTGAGATACCTGATGTTGAGAACTGCTCTGTAGTCTTCTGATTTTTTTTAAACGAGAAACAATATGGAATAAGGCCTTTTTTCTCCTGAAGAAGTGGAGACAGGTTCAATTGCTCCCATTTGCAGGAGATGTAGGATGGCTGTCTGTATGCCCTGACTACTCTTCAAGCAAAACCTCCTAGGCTGTGCAAATGTTTTAATTGGTTGACAGAGAACCACACTGTCTGCCCATGTTAGCTCTTCAGGGCACACAGGGTGTGTCTACACTGCAAAATCATCATCAGCAAGTCTCAGAGCCCAGGTCAGCTGACTTGGGCTTGCATAATGAGGCTAAAACCAGCACTGTAGACATTCCCACTTGGGCTGGGGCTCTGAAACCAACAAGAGGGGTGGACCTCAGAGCTTTAGCTCCAGACTAAGTTGGAACATCTACACATTGTTATTTGTAGCCCGGTAGTGCAAGCCCCAGGAGCCCAAGTCAGTTGACCTGGCCTCTGAGACACGCTACCACAGAGTTTTTTCTTTTTCTTTTGCAGTGTAGACGTACCCTTAGGGAAGGGGTGGGCAAACTTTTTAGCCTGAGGGCCACATCTAGGTATGGAAATTGTATGACGGTCATGAATGCTCACGAAATTGGGGTTGGGGTGCAGGACGGAGGAAGGGCTCTGTCTGGGGGTGCAGGCTCTGGGGTGGGGCCAGAAATGAGGAATTCAGGGTGCGGGAGGGGTCTCTGGGCTGGAGGTGTGGGCTCTGGGGTGGGGCTGGGGATGAGGGATTTGGGGTGTAGAAGGGTACTTCAGGCTGGGACCAATGGGTTCGGAGGGTGGGAGCGGGATCAGGGCTGGGACAGGGGGTTGGGGCATGGGGGGGTGAGGGCTCTGGGGTGTGGCCAGAAATGAGTTCAGGGTGCGGGAGGGGGCTCCAGGCTGGGGCAGGAGTGTGTGTGTGGGGGTGAGAGCTCCGGCTGTGGGTGCAGGTTCTGGGGTGGGGCTGGGGATGAGGGGTGTGGGGTGCAGGAGAGTGCTCCAGGCTGGGATCGAGCGGTTTGGAGGGCAGGAAGGGGATCAGGGCTGGGGCAGAGGATTGGGGCGCAGGAGGGACTCAGGAATGCAGGCTCCGGGCTGCACATACCTCAAGCAGCTCCCGGAAGCAGTGGCACGTCCCCACTCCAGCTCCTACCCGGAGGCGCGGCCAGGGGGCTCTGCGCGCTTCCCCGTCTGCAGGCACCGCCCCTACAGCTCCCATTGGCTGCAGCTCCCGGCCAATGAGAGCTGCGGGGGCGGCGCTTGGGGCGGGGGTAGTATGCAGAGCCCCCAGGCTGACCTTAAACATAGGAGCCAGAAGGGGGGCATGCTGCTGCTTCCAGGAGTTGCGCGAAGCGGCTCCCGACCCTGCTCCCCAGCTGGAGAGCGGGAGCGGGGCAAGCCCCACACCCCACTCCCCAGCAGGAGCTCAAGGGCAGATTAAATCGGCTGGCGGGCCGGATGTCACCTGCGGGCCGTAGTTTGCCTACCCCTGCCTTGGGGTGTTAGATAACAGTTCTCTTTTGTTTATATATTTATTCTTGTTGGCCAGATGCCCTTGATAGTGTTTATGCCTGAAGGAGGTGGAGATTATGCCTGCCTGGATCTGGCTGCCTACAAAGGGCCTGTATAGTGAGGAGGCCACTCTTTCAGGTAAAAAATTTTCCCAGTTAGAAATGACGAGTACTTCACCACCAGGGGAAAAGGCACATATATCTTTGGTAGTGACACCAGGATAAATTTTGACTGGTGCATTCTGAGGAACCTTCTGGCTTCATAGAATGAAGTCCAGGGGACATGTGGGATAGAAGAAATAGTGGGAAAAGAGCAATAACTAAGACATTAGGACCTTGTGATCCACAGCAACAGCTGAAAATGACAATCCAATATTTAAGACATGGCAACCTGCAGTGGCAGCTGAAGACAACAGCCCAATGCTTTTCCAGTTTTTAGATCTGACAAGAAATCCCTATTCCACTATTACACATTCACTGGGTGCATGACCAGAGATACATAGCTATAGCCTGTCTAAGGCATCTGCAGAGATAATTGTAGTTCACAATACACTTTCCCTGAAAGTCTATTCTTTGTGTCAGGTTTCAGAGTAGCAGCCGTGTTAGTCTGTATGCGCAAAAAGAAAAGGAGTACTTGTGGCACCTTAGAGACTAACAAATTTATTTGAACATAAGCTTTTGTGGGCTACAGCTAACTTCATCGGATGCATTCAGTGGAAAATACAGTGGGGAGATTTATATACATAGAGAACATGAAACAATCATACACACTGTAATGAGAGTGATCAGGTAAGGTGAGCTATTACCAGCAGGAGAGCGGGGGAAGGAGGGGAATCTTTTGTAGTGATAATCAAGGTGGGCCATTTCTAGCAGTTGACAAGAACATCTGAGGAACAGTGTGTGTGGGGGGGGAAATAAACATGGGGAAATAGCGCCACTGATTTGAAGGTATACATTGTCCCCAAATGTTACAGACCTAAAAGTTGCAATTCTTCAACAAAAAAATTTCAAAAACAGACTCCAACGAGAGACTGCTGAATTGGAATTAATTTGCAAACTGGATACAATTAACTTAGGCTTGAATAAGACTGGGAGTGGATGGGTCATTACACAAAGTAAAGCTATTTCCCCATGCTTATTCCCCCCCCCCCCCGCCACTGTTCCTCAGACGTTCTTGTCAACTGCTGGAAATGGCCCACCTTGATTATCACTACAAAAGACCCCGCCCCCCCCCCCAATAGCTCACCTTACCTGATCACTCTCATTACAGTGTGTATGATTGTTTCATGTTCTCTATGTATATAAATCTCCCCACTGTATTTTCCACTGAATGCATCCGATGAAGTGAGCTCTAGCTCACGAAAGCTTATGCTCAAATAAATTTGTTAGTCTCTAAGGTGCCACAAGTACACCTATTCTTTGTGTGTGGGGTTCCCCCGCAGGATTTTAACAACTGATAATTAGCTATGATCTGGTGTGTTAGCTTTCTTCCCCTAAGCAGGGAGAATCTCCTTTTTGGGGTTGTGTGTATGAATGCCTAGAGGAAACAGAATATGTCTATGGCTTGGTCTTTTTTGCATTGATTTGCCATGCTGCACTTTATGAAGGAGAGCAGGGGATCTAAATGCTGGTGGATTATCCTGGGCTGCACTCCATGAAGGTGAGCAAGAGAACTAGGTACAGAAGAATATCTGCCCTGTCACAGTCCATGAAGTTGAACAGGAGAACAAGGCATTGAGAATTTTTGCCCTGCTGCCCTCCATGACGGTGACCAATGGAACCATATACTGAGGATTATCTGCCCTGCTGCACTCCATGAAAATGAGCAAGGGAGCAAGGTGCTGAGGATTATCAGGCTGTCTGCACTACGCAGACTTATGCAGTTTGAGGGAAACAGACTACACTTTGTGCCTCTAGAGGGCCTCCTAGAGGAATCCCCTAAATCAGATTTTTCAGTAGATGAAGAGAATTAGGGGCTCTTGTGTGCGTGTGTGTGTACGCACTTTATATTAGGGTGTCTACAGGGGTCTGAACATCTGTGAGACCTCTTTCTTACGACTCCCCTTGATCATCCTCCTCCTCAGGAGGGAGAGAAATTTCAAACTGATGGTTCCCTGGAAGGTAGCAGGACCTTGTGGTTATTCTTTTGAGTGGCTTTCTTGCCCTGAGAAACAGTTTTGTGCTGGACTGGGTCCAGAAGGCAACTTCCCAGGTCCCAGGCTTTGTTTAAGGGAGATTCCTGGATGTGGCCTGGAGATAGGTTAAGCCCACAGCGGTGGCCACACCAAAGACACCAGGCTTCAACCCTGGACATTCAAAGGGAGTCCTTGACCCATTTGCTGCACTAGAAGACAGCATTGGGCTGACATTGCTGTCAGGGTGTAATCCACCCTGAGCCACTGCAGGGTTGGGCAGTGGGCATGCTATAGAATGGAGGAAGGAGCTGGGTCCAAGGGCCTCTTACCAGGCTCTGCTTGCTCTGTCTCTGGATCCTTGACAGTACAGTAGTTCCCTGCCGCTGTAGCGGCATGGGGGTGGGACTGGGCAGTTGCTTCAAGGTCAACACACAGGGCTGTGAATGTGGGCTCCAGTGGTTGAGAGGAAGCTTCCCTTGCCTTTTGATCCTGTGGTTCCACATGGGGAGCAGCTGCCAGTACTGCCTGCTGATCCCAAGACTGCCTGCTGCTGTCATCTGTGCCAGGCCTGGGGGATTTTGCTGTTGCTGAGGTGCTGCCACTGCTTCCTGGGAGCTCTCCTGCTCAGAGGAGGAGGCTGCTGGGAACCCTACCCCTGTCTGAGCACCTGAAACAGATCTGGGTCTTCAAAGAACAGGCACAGATCTCCATGCAGGCATTTAATCAGCAGAGAAAGTTCAGGAAACATCTGGTTCTCCCCTCTCAGCCTTCTCTGCCATGCTGCTCTCGGTGTAGGTGAGCAGGGAGCATGGAAGGTTCCAGCAAATGAGGAGAAAGGGAATCCTCTCTGCCAATAAAAGCAAACCCCTATAGGCCTGGAGATCTTAAGCTCTTTTCCTCTTTCTTCTTCTTCTTTACATATGCTCTTCAACAGGAGGCGCTGGTCTTCCTGACTGTACCTGGAAAGGCAGACGAAATCTGGAGGGTTTCTCAGAGATGGAGCCTCCAACGCTGCACAGAATAGAGTACGCAAAGCCATAGATCTGTGGACCTTATTACAAATAAGAATTACTCCAGGCAATTAAATAGAGTGAAATCCTGGTCCTACTGAAGTCAATGAGAGTTTTGCCATTGACTCAAATGTGGCCAAGATTTCACCCACACACTGTTTACATTACTAGATTTGTAATAATATAGAAAATGGAGATTAATCTTATGTTGCCACGATAAAGCCAATATGCCAGTTATGAATGGTGGCTGTGCGATCTTCAAGTAGTACTGAGAGATTGTGGATATGTCTACACTGCAACTGGGAGGTGTGACTGAATCACATGTAGACATACCTGAGCTAGCTAGAGTATGTATCCAAATTTACTGGTAGACAGGGCTAGCCTTTGTAACTGCCTGTTCTGCCATGATTTCACTGCTATTGTTATTCAAGCTAGCTTCGATCAGTATCTACATGTGCTGCAATGACACCTCTTGATTTCAGTGTAGATATATACCCTAAGAGGCAAGCTAGCTCTGCAGGACAGGGACAGTCTTCTTGTCGTGTATCTGTACAGAACTACATGAGTGGGGCTCCTAAGCACTATTACATTAAAAATAAATAATAAAAATAATAATATAATGTAAATCTATAGTTGGTGGTGAAAGGCTAAAGATTTTTTTTCTCAAAGTACTCAAGCATGCTGTTAACCATGAATCTTCTTAAATACTTTCTCAGTCATTGTATTCAGTGAGCAATAATTACTAAATTATAACTGTAAAAAAGTAAAGTTGCATTAAGAAACTACTGTCAAAGGCTTAATAAAAAAGTGCCCATATACTTGTAAGAAGAGTGTTGCAACTTTTATGTAAAATTGGCTTACATATGTCTCATCGAAAGAAACTTCCTTAAGCAAATGGCAGAAATATATTTGGAGGCATGGGTTTCAACCATAAACTGAGAACAGGCTCTTACATCCAAAAAGATTTACAAACACAGGAATAAATCCATCTACATGTAACATGCAGATATGGTCAGCCACTGCTTAGAAGAATCAAGACCAAATAAAAATAAAAATAAATCCATCTTTTCTGTTGGCTCCTTAGTGCTCTCCAGACAGAACCTAAGAATCTGAATCACATAAATGGTAGCCAAATTCTTTCACTTGCAGACTTCAGGTAAGGACAAAAGAGAAATTTCTCAATTAAAAGAAGGCAAACTGACACAGGTTCCAAGGAGAGATAACTGGATATAACCTCAAAAAGAAAAGGAGTACTTGTGGCACCTTAGAGACTAACAAATTTATTTGAGCATAAGCTTTTGCGAGCTACACGAGTACTCCTTTTCTTTTTGCGGATAAAGACTAACACGGCTGCTACTCTGAAACCTGGATATAACCTGACAGCTAACCCAATATACATTGTATAAGAAATATGAGAGGAAATGGTTCTAAATAATTTTTTTTTAAAATTCTCGCTGTGGACTTTTTCTGCCTGTGTTCTGAGACATTAACTAGTAAGTGAGAGTGGGTCCTCCTCTAGATGACCAAATTCGCAATAAGCAGCCGAGCAATCAGGATCATGAAGAGTTTTGGAAGCCTCTGCTTGTCTCCTCCCACTATGCTGCTACAGCAGGTTAGAAATTTTCATAGATAGGAAATCTTCCAAGACTTGGAAATGCACAACCCAATCCATTTGAATATAATACCGCTGGAGACTTGCAAGCCCGTTCTTAGGATTCTGCTACCATAAAAAGAGGAGTTCAGGTTTTCTCTCTGTCTTAATCTTGTACTCACACAAACTGAAGGCTTCATATATGCCAAGGGAAAACCTGCACATTTCTATAATGTTCTTGGGGTTAGGACAGAAAATAGGGAGGAAATTTCTTGGCCATTGTGCAAGGGACAGATCACCTTTGGGAGGAAGGACAGCACAGTTCTGAGACTAGGAATAGATAAGAGCAGATAAAGCCTGTGAGCCATATTTTCAAAAGTGTTCAGAATTCAGCAGATTCCATTGGAAAAAAAGGTAGCTAACTGGGAACTGAGTTCTTTTGGAAACCTGACTGCTGCTTTAGGTGCCCTAAATGAGAACTATTAGGTACTGAGCTCTTTTGAAAATCTGTCCCTGTGATCCTCCGCCTGCACTCTGGTCAGACTTGACAGCTACTAGAAGAGGTCAGGAGCTTTAATGAACTTGGATTAGGTGCTATAAGAATTTGCTAGCCATAGGCTTGAAGCAGGAGAGAGAAACTGATTTAGAATGAGGTTATGACACTATGGGGAAGGTATGATAACCATGGGCAGGGGTTGAATTTGACACCACAGAGAGATCTACTTTGGGATAGTGACCCAATGTGGACTACTTTTCCTTGGGAAATTTGTGCAGCCCAAATACATTGTGAGTGACCAGATCTATATGTTCCTACATTAGAGAAACTATAGAGTCTACTTACTCCAGAATGGACAGGGAGAGAGTAATCCTCCACCTGTTCTTCCAGGTTAATAGTACTCTTTGAGCGTCAGACAAAGGGAATGACTGCTGGAGACAACTGCAACTATAGATACAAAATGATGGGGTCTAAATTAGCTATTACCACTCAAGAAAGAAATCTTGGCGTCATCACGGATAGTTCTCTGAAAACATCTGCTCAATGTGCAATGACAGCCAAAAAAACTAACTGAATGTTAGGAACCATTAGGAAAGGGATAGATAAGAAGACAGAAAATACCATAATTGCCACTATCAATATCCACGGTATGACCACACCTCGAACACTACCTGCAGTTCTGGTGACCTCATCTCAAAATAGATATATTAGAATTGGAAAAGGTGAAGATTGGGCAACAAAAATTATCAGAGGTATAGAACAGCTTCCATATGGAACATGTGTGTGTTTTATACACCAGACTATGGCTTACAGACCTCAAACTTAACTAGGCATGATAGAAAAAGCAGATTCTCCTTTAGATGAATAGATAGTAAAAGTACTTTTGGATGCAGTTTTCTTCCAGGAACAGATTAATCATAAAAGTGTCTTAATCAGATTAGAGTATGTTTAACAAACTACAAAGACTGTGTACACATGGTTTATTTTTAACAAAGGGAGTTTTCTAAATAACATTATGCGTTAAAATAATATCCAGAAAAGAGATAAATTCAGAACTTTTAAAAAAGAGGGATAAGAGCAATACAATAGCTGTGACCAGATTGTTCAATTTAGGAAACTAACAAATCAAATGCACAGCTGGATGTCACTTGTGGACAACTCAATTTCTTAAGGAATTAGGGAGGACGCTAGGAGAAACTGTGTTGATGAAAAGGTGCTAGGCCTGGTCTCAGGCCCACTGTGAAACCCAGTTAGACTTGTACTCATGCATCCTCTGGCCTGACCTACCTTATTGGCACCTCACTTGTCTGACAAATCCAGACGTCAAAGCAAACAGCAGAGGGTCAACTGTCAAAAGCAGAAGCTGGCAGCACGAAGAAGATGACAAGGAGACCAGAATTTGCTCTTTGTAAAGAGGCAGGCCAGCAGGTGTGTGCAAGCAGGGAGAGAGTATGAACCTTTCTGCCCCTTGAGAGGGGCATGTTTGTCTTCCAACTGTCATCAGGGTGGGAGGTAGACTGGGACAGATTAGAAGAAAACCTTATTTTAGAGAGGTGGAAATAAAGAGGGGATGGCGCTTGTGGTAAAGGAGATTGGGGGCCCTCATTATAAATATACTCTTCCTCAATATCTCAGGCCAGAGTTCTAAGGATGAGTATATTCTTCTGGATCCTAAAGTTTCAGTGAGGTATCAGGTAGACAACAGATGGGCTGTTCGCTCTTCTATGATGCAAAGTAACCCTACAGAAGCTCTCTACAAGGAACACTAGAAGACTATATACATCTTTCTGGAAGTTAGCCCAAAGCACAATCATCTGGCTTACTTACATAACTTTATTGCAATGCATTCCCAGCTGTTAGGAACTGATGCGCAAGTGGTATCGCTAACGGTATGTCTACACTGCAGTTAGACACCCCCATGCCAGCTGACTCAGACTTACAGGGCTCAGGCTACGGGGAAGTTTAACTGTGGAGCAGGCTTGGGCTGCAGCCTGAGCTCTGGGACCCTCCCACTTTGCAGGGTCCTAGAGCCTGATCTTAGCTTGAACCTGAACATCTACACCACAATTAAATAGCCCCTTAGCCCGGGTCAGCTGTGGGTTTCTAACTGCAGTGTACACATACCCTGAAATGAGAACATGGGGGCCTTGAATAATTAGGGCATGTCTACACTGCAATGTAAGCCCATGGTTTGAATTCAGGCTCAAGCCCCGCCCCCCTTCTCTCTATATGCAAATCATGCTAACCCAGGACTTGGACCCAGAGTACCAGGATTCCACAGGAGCTGAAGGCCCAAGACTGAGTCAAGCCAGGATCCAGAGTTCAATTCCTATTGCTTAGTAGTGTAGACTTGTGCTCTGGGGGTCCAGCAAAAGTATCCCCAAATCCCACTTTCTTTGTCCTGTGGACAGTCATGTTTGGTGGACAGTCAAGTTTTCCCGCATTGCACCATAAACAAAGAAATAGAATGGCCCCATTTTGGAAAGGTGATAGGAAGTTTGGGATATGAATGGTTGGACTCGGGCCCACATAAATCAGTGTAGACACTGAGTCCCCAGTTGGGACGTAGGGTTCAACAACTCCTAATCTGAGGTTACAAATTAGTATAGACACTCAAATCCTAGATTAACAAACCCAAGATCTGCTAACTTGAGTTTTACTAACCCGAAGGTTTATACTGCAGTGTAGACATACCCTTAGGGTATGGCATACCCCACAAAGGGTCCGAGAGCCCAGGCTCCAGCCAGAGTGTTTACACCGCAATTTTACAGCCCAGTAGCCCAAGTCCCACAAGCCCGAATCAGATAACATGGGCCAGCCGTGGGTGTTTGACTGCAGTGGAGACACAGCCTTACTGTCCAAGCCATGCTCTAGTCTTGTCATTTAAAGGTGAACTGCAAAGGACTGGTGATTTTTGAGTTAGTATGGATTTATGTGCTGAATGTTTCTGCTAATCACAGAAAGAAAGCAGTGTATAACGAAAAGCTTTAACTTACCTTTTGAAGACTTCTTTTTATCCTCTGTGAAATCCTGACACTTCCTGGTTTACTAGTTGTCCCAGAATGCATGTATCTGTGATGCCACTGATACTAGATATAAGACTTATGGTATCAGTAACATCCCAGAATGATGAAAACACCTGTTTAATAGCTTCAAAGGGTGGACACAAACCTTGTGTGACTGATGAAAAGACTATTCCAGTAGGAATTACACCATATGGAGTGGACAGTCTAAAATACAATATTGTGGTTGGCCCCTAATGACCATTTACTACAATTTTAGAAGGCATTCCCTGCTATTATTCTCACTTCCTACCAGTCATTTTAACTGCTCTGATTCAATCTTCTCTCCACTGTGGCACATAATTTACATCTGCTTTAATAACATGAACTCCCTTTACTGTACCAGAGGTTTTCCTTTCCTTCCACCTTATTGTCTCTAAAGTGTACTGTATACAAATCTGAGTTTTTTATGAATACTTGGTGTTTCAGAATCATACTCCTGTGATGGTAAAAAAGGCAAAAGCAACATGAAACTGACACTGATCTTTTCATAAAACTCTGATTATGGAGCTTGTTCCTAGATGCAGTTCTTAAGGCCTTTGCTGTCTCACACTGCTGATATGCAGCACTAGAAGCTTCTTGTGAATGAGCTGAATGCTGAGCTAAAAGCTGGTTCAACAATAAAAACAGCTGGTTCCAATTGTGGGAAATACACTTACTGAAAGCAATACATTTAATCTGACTCACCAATTATATGCACTACAAGACAGAGGGTGATTCAGAGCCTGCACCAGCAGGTTTTAACCTAAAATGTCTCTACTTTTCCTCTAATTAGACTGTTTCTCATAAAACCCAAGTCAGATCATTCACCATAATGGAATTCCTCAGGAAATTCCCAGAACTGCACTAACTACCACAACTAGTTTTCTACTCCTCATATTTAAACTTAACCCCTTGATGACTTAGCATTTTGGAGCTTTCTTCATAAATAGCAGGAAGAGCTACATAAGGTTAGTTCCTATGTAACTAAAATATTTTTAATAATCTGAAATATAGAGCTAGGAAAGTCACAATTATTATTATTATTACACATGAATACACTACCAATCATCATGGTATCTGGCATTTTACATGGGTTAAATTGGATCACTGAATCATAACACAAACACGTGCTTCAAACAACTAATATAATTTACTCAGATATTCTTTTTAAACAAACACAGAGACTAACAGCTAATCCTAATATAATTCCTGCAAGACAGCAACCCAGTGAGCTAAAATATAAATATAAATATAAGATAAAAATATCCCCTATCATTGGCATGAAACACACACAATCATATTTCTATTGCCCTTTCTTTAAAAATTATTTTCCACGACTTCAGAACCAATGATGAGACACATCTATGCAACGAGCTTTGACTTTTGCTAGCCTAAGACTCCATTTGCTACCTTTTTCATTTTTTTTAAAAATTACCACAATTTTGTTCCTTGCTGGAGGCAGAAAAGGAAGCACTTCTATACTGCATAGCACAGTATTCAAAAGACAAGAATCAACAATATTAAAGTTGCCTGTGCAACCTTAACTCTGCCCTCCATATATATGTATTACAATGTAGTCTCTTATTATAGGGATCACATATTACTTTTTCAACATATTATATATGCAAGTAAGCAAGACTCCTTAAATGCACTCTCTCTTTCACTAATTGTGCAGAAGCGTGCACCACTGCATAGAAGCTTTCTTTATCCTAACATTCCAAGCTTCTGAGCAGCTTCAAACAGCCACCATTTTAAAAATTTCAACCTCCCAAACAAATGACTAGTTTTTTTCCTTCCAAATGTGGAATCCCGCCTCTACCCTCCCAAGTCCCATAATGGACAATATTCAGTCCTGAAGTTGTGACGGGTATAAGAGCTAATATTTTTGTCCCAGCAGAGCTAGAAATGAGAGCTTGATATCACTGGAAAGATGAAAATCTTCCCTTTTCAAAAAGAACAGGAGTACTTGTGGCACCTTAGAGACTAACAAATATATTTGAGCATAAGCTTTCGTGAGCATCCGATGAAGTGAGCTGATGCGCAAATAAATTTGTTAGTCTCTAAGGTGTCACAAGTACTCCTGTTCTTTTTGCGAATACAGACTAACACGGCTGCTACTCTGAAACCTTCCCTTTCCAGTGGCACACACAGCACTTTTATAGCTGTAGAAGGGCAAGATATACCAGATTTTGAAGTTATGATATTTTTATGTATAGAAAAGCTATAAAGTCATTAAAATAAGTTTATATAGTTTTTCACTTCCAGGGAGACTATATCATTTTACTCATAACTAAGGCAACTGTCTTTTACAGGAGGAGGTATAAAAGAAATAGTTCCATTGACAATTTAAAAAACCTTAATGTCACTATCACAACATGTGTTCTATATATACTTGTGTAGTAAATATTTAACTAAGTTATGATTAATCACTACTCTATTCCTTTACATGCTGTACCTGTTGATGTCTTTCTTCATATGAAAGCCAACTTTCTATCCTGAAATACATGAGAAATCTAATTTGCCACTTCCTGCCCATAGGCAATATTTCAGGCTGACTATATGCTACTTGGGCCTAAATGCATTCTCCATGACTCCTTCAAGAGGGAATCTCTTCCAGTACATCAGTTCATAATGGCGCTGCAAGGGCCCAATTACTTACACTATTCATAATGGCCTTTGCTGGTACATCTAAAGCTGTGATGTTCATTTCATTTTCAGGCAGCTGATTAGCGATGGTTGTAGCTTTAAGTGGATCCTGGATTCTAGAGAGACCAATCAAATGGATCCTTTGTTTAATTAGTTTTCCATTTTTACCTTAGAGACAGAAGTTTAGAATACACTGGAGCTCTTGGCAGCTTGTGATGTTTACAAGCAGCTTCAAAAGAATGTCTGTCTGTTTGAGTAGTTTCTTGTTGGAAAACTTGAAAGGTTGCTCTAGCTAATATAACAGTCTCTGTTTTCTATCCAGTACCGGAAAACAAGGTGCTTTCTATCCCAGCACCTGAAGATGAGATATATCTTGTTTTTGTGCTTCTACATTTTCTCCAGATTACAGATAATAAGGAGTTTAGCTTGAGGAAATCTTCTTTACAAGTTAAATTTACAGACATGTGGTCAACAAACACATCGTGACCACTGCTCTACCATCTAAAGTGGTACATCCAATCTGTTTATGTGGGTGCATCTACATCACCCATCACCGCACCTACATCAACTCACCAACCTATTAAAATTATTTGAGGGGGTCAACAAATATGGGGACAAGAGTGATCTATTTGACACAGTGTACTTGGACTTTCATAAAGTCTTTGACAAGGTCCTACACCAAAGGCTCTTAAGCAAAGTAGGCAGTCATGGGGTGAGAGGAAAGGTCCTCTCATGGACCAGTAACTGGTTAAAAGATAGGAAACAAATGTTAAGAATAAATGGTCAGTTTTCCATAGCGGAGAAAGGTAAATATCGAGGTCCCCCAAGGCTCTGTACTGGAACCTGTGCTCTTTAACATATTCATAAATAATCTGGAAAAAGGGGTAAAAAGCGAGGTGGCAAAGTTGGCAGACAATACTAAATTACTCAAAATAATTAAGTCTAAAGCTGACTCTCAAAACTGGATCACTGGACAACAAAATGGCAGAAGAAATTCAATGTTAATAAATGCCAAGTAATGGACATTTGAAAAAATAATCCCAACTATACATACAAAATGATGGGGTTTAAATTAGCAGTTACCACTTAAGAGAGATTTTGGAGTCATTGTGGATAGTTCTCTGAAAACATCTTCTCAATGTGCAGTGGCAGTCAAAAATGCTAACAATGTTAGGAACCATTAGAAAAGAGACAGATAATAAGACAGAAAATATCACCTGTAGGCAAAAACTTTTCACAAAGTGATCACTCCGTATCTGATCTTTCAATATTCACCTTCAAAGTAAGCCTGCACAACACCACCTTCAAAACCTAACTCTGGGAACTTAAGTTCATAATGCTGCTGGACACTAAAAACCATGGACTTAATGGGGACCCTGGTTTCATGGCTCATTACAATTATCTGTAACACACACCTGCCTGGTATCCCTTAATGGCTCACTTCAAGTCTCTTTTGCATAACAATCTAAACCTTATTGCCCACTCACCATCTCAAGTGACCTCCTACAATGTCATGTGTTACCACTTATGCTTAACCATCTGTCTCAACTTGTGTTTAGCTCAGACATTCTGATTTTCCCCCCCAAACCTGAAGAACTCTGTGTAGTTTGAAAATTTTTATCTTCCACCAACAAAAGTTGGTCCAAAAAAAGATATCACCTTACCTACCTTTTGTGAGCTACAGCTCACTTCATCGGATGCTGTAGCTCACGAAAGCTTATGCTCAAATAAATTGTTAGTCTCTAAGGTGCCACAAGTACTCCTTTTCTTTTTGCGAATACAGACTAACACGGCTGCTACTCTGAAACCTTACCTACCTTGTGTCTCTCATATCCTGGAACCAACACGGCTACACCACCATTGTAAACAGGTTTGAAAATTGTAGAGTGTATGTATATTCTGAACTGTAATTCAGTAAAAATGCCATCACGGGATTCTCTGTTTATTGTCTCATGTTAGCTTTCACTTCAACTTTGCTCAAGTTATAAGTAAAAAGATAGTTAGATAACTTATCAGTTATCAGAGTAACAGCCGTATTAGTCTGTATTCGCAAAAAGAAAAGGAGTACTTGTGGCACCTTAGCGACTAACCAATTTATTTGAGCATAAGCTTTCATGAGCTACAGCTCACTTTATCGGATGCATACTGTGGAAAGTGTAGAAGATCTTTTATACACACAAAGCATGAAAAAATACCTTCCCCCCACCCCACTCTCCTGCTGGCAATAGCTTATCTAAAGTGATCACTCTCCTTACAATGTGTATGATAATCAAGTTGGGCCATTTCCAGCACAAATTAGGTTATGCAAACCAACCTGGAATATTAATATTAAGATGTATTCTTCCTGGTTCATGCATCACCATCATTATTACTGTTATTATTTTGCAATAGCATCTAGAGCAGGGGCGGGCAAACTTTTTGGCCTGAGGGCTACATTGGGTTTCCAAAATTGTATGGAGGGCTGGTTAGGGGAGGGTGTGTCTCCCCAAACAGCCAGGCGTGGCCCAGTCTCCGCCTCCTATCTGACCCCCCCCCCCCCCCCCGCTTCTCGCCCCCTGACAGCTCTCCCGGGACTCCTGCCCCATACAACCCCCCCATTCCCTGTCCCCTGATGGCCCCCCACTGGGACTCCTGCCCCATCCACCACCCCCTGCTCCCTGTCACTTGACCACCCCCGGACTCCCCACCCCTGACTGCCCCCCACCACCCCATCCAAGCCCCCATCTCATTCCTGACTGCCCCCGGGACCCCTGCCCCATCCAGCCCCCCTGTTCTCCATCCTCTGACCGCTCCGACCCCTATCCATACCCCCGCCCCCTGACGACCACCCTGAACTCCCCTGCTCCCTATCCAACCCCCCCTACCCCCACCCCCTGCCCCCTTACCTGGAGATACTTACCTGCCTGGAGCACCGATGGCTGGCGGCACTACAGCCGCACCGCCCTGAGCACGGGTCAGGCCACAGCTCTGCAACTGTGCTGCCCGGCCGCCCAGAGCATTGTGCCAGTGGCACCCTGAGGCTGCCGGGAAGGGGGAACAGCGGGGGAGGGACTGGGGACTAGCCTCAGAGGCCAGGAGCTCAGGGGCCAGGCAGGAGGGTCCTGCGGGCCGGATGTGGCCCGCGGGCTGTAGTTTGCCCACCTCTGGTCTAGAGGCCCCAATCAGGCATCTAGGCTGCATTGTAGTAAGCACTGTAAACATGTAACCAAATGAAAGTCCCTGTCCCAAAGAGTTTACAATTTAAGGCTATGTCTACACTATGCATCTTTTGGCGACACAGCTGTGCCGCTACAGCCATGCTGCTAAAAGATGCGCAGTGTAGTCGCTCTTTGTTGGCGGGAGAGAGTTCTCCTTCCAATAAAAAAATTCCACCCCCAAAGAGAGGCGATAGCTCTGTCAGCAGGAGAGCTCTCCTGCTGACAAAGTGCTGTTCACACCGGCGCTTTTAGTCGGTAAAACTTTTGTTGTTCGGGGGGTGTTTTTAATCACACCCCTGAATGACAAAAGTTTTACCAACAAAAGTCCAGTGTAGACAAAGCCTAAATATAACATGAGACACAACAGATGGATACAAAAAACAGATGGAAGCACAAAGTAACCGAGACTCTATTATGATAAGCAGCAGTCAAAGCACACCAACTGCCTAGTCACGAGTAATAAAGATTCTGCAATGGAATTTAGTTAACAATTCTGTCGATGCACAGAGTATTAAAGAATCCAGCTGACTCTCCCATAACTGCATTGACTCTATAGTACCATGGAGAGTAAAACAGAAAAAAATATTTTATTTGGTTAAGCAAGTAGATATGATTTATGAACACAAAGGGATACAGGATCTGTTGTACAAAAAGGTACTAATTTTATATAGTTACTTTTCCGACTATTACCATACTTTAAAAACGGAACTGAGTTATTAAGAGTAAAGAAGAATCTGAACATTTTCTTACAGCACGGGGGCAAAAAAGTATATTACTGGCTAGCTCAAAACCAGCCAAATAAAATTTTACCAAATTAAACAAACACAAAAAAACCAACACATTTTACTTTTAGACTGGAATCAAGCATGAGAAATTTCAATCCAAAGAACTATTTCCCCAGAAAGTTAAAAGTGCTCAAAAATAGGAGCTTATAATGGAAGTGCATCCTTAATCATAATGATAGTATTGTTAAGCAAAACAGTAATAAAGGATTGTGTGAAATTCCACTTAGGTAATCTTGATAGTGTCTCCATGCATAAGACAGTACAATACACTATTTCCAGTACTGTATAGGACAGTATTCCAATACAGTGGAGATACTCAAAGTGAAAAACAGCATTTCAGAACCCCATTATACTGGCACACCTCTACCCCGATATAACATGACCCAATGTAACATGAATTCGGATATAACATGGTAAAGCAGTGCTCCGGGGGGGCGTGGGGCTGCGCGCTCCAGTGGATCAAAGCAAGTTCGATATAATGCGGTTTCACCTATAACCCGGTAAGATTTTTTGGCTCCTAAGGACAGCGTTATATCAGAGTAGAGGTGTAGTTTCCTAATATAGAAAAATTTTTATAAGCCAATGTAACTTTTGCCACCAAACCTTTTAAAAAATATCTTATTAGATATGGAATACAATAATATAGTAATACCATCAACAAGAAGGGAGGTAGCATAAAAAGCTCTCCTACCTGACAGTGGCTGTAGTGCCTTTTCAATAGAAGGCAATGGGTCCTTTCTGAGAGGTCGGCTGAGTGAAGCCTCCTGTACACTGAAGAGTCCAGGGCCGTCAGTTAATTTTTTACGTCCACTAGTGCTGGTAGAGTTAGTGACTCTGCAGCTGCCTATTGCACTTGTGAAAAGATTTGTGTGTTCATCACTGGTAGCTGGCTCAGAGCTAGGGGTAAATCCTCCCAAGGACAGACCTGCAGAGTTTTCAGAACAGTCTATCTGTAATGGTGTCTGTAATCCCAATGCTAAGGAATTGGACTCCGAAGGCTCTCTCCTTACCCACTGTTCCTCTCTGCTTAGCAAACCCTTTGAAGGTGAAAGGTGTGGACAAGACATATGACATCTGTGTTTCTCTTTATGTTTATATCTCTCACCAATAGCCTCCTTCCCAAATCTGTAGCGCTTCAAGGATTCCAGGACTGTTCTGGAAGAGCTGTTAGCTGTTATAGTGTCCATGGAAACCTGTGGTTGCTCTGAAGAACGATGTTCTCTATGTTTATGACGATGTCTGTGTTTATGTTCAAGCATCCAGCCATAGGCCATTTCAGGTGGAACACTGGGGTAGGTGCTCATAGAGAGGAGTGGAGTCCTGCTAGTTGTGAGGAAGGCTTCTTGACGTAGAAGCTTATGCTTCTTCTTGTGGTATTTGGCAGGGTTAAGAAGCAAATGGCCTGTATGCATGTAAGAAGGTGGTGGCAGTGGGGTAGTAAAAGAAGGAGAAGGTGGTGGAGGATAAAGAGTTGGAGGATACCTTCCATAATAACCTAATCCTATTGGAGCAGCTGCAAGGGGAGAAGGAGAATAAGGCATGCCATAAGAGGGATAGAATCCAGTACTGGAAAGAGGAAAACTAAGACTATGCATGAAAGGCATTTCTGCCATAGCCTCCCGCATCTTGGGGGGTCTGCCTCTCTTCTTCTTTAAATCAGGTTTTCGAATGTAGTGCAAAGGATCTAAAGGAAATGTTGGATGAGTATAGAAGCTATTAAAGTTTATCCTAAAAATAGTAGGCAGTAGGTCTCGGGGTATAAAGTGATGACTTCTGTGGGTTATTCTAATTTCACTCAAACGACTTATTAGTTCCTCTAACTCAGCAAGAAAATCAGGGTCTTGCCTACCTCGGAGCTGAGGATATTTCTTTTTCCTTTTTCGCTTCTGTCTTTTCATTTTGTCGTAGCTGAGGTAATCATGACCCCTACGCTTACATTTATGTTTATGTTTTTCTTTTAGGCTACTTAAAACTGTTGAGGTTTCAGGGGAAATGAGGGAAACATGTTCAAATGAATGTCTTTTCTTCTTCTGCCCACAGAATTTCTCTGCTCGGTCTGAAGTACTGTTATTATCTGTTCCTATTCCACTGTCACTGGGAACTGTCTCATCGCTGTGAGACTCACTAATTGGTGAAGGAGTGGCTTCCTTCAGAGATGTCAGTTCACTTAAGTGAGAAGGAGAGCTCGGCAATAAAGTAGGAGGAGATAATCTCCTCCTTCCTTTGGAGGCCTTTTTCATTGCAAGGGTCTGAACTACACTTCCTTGTCTGGAGTGTATATGTAAATATGGCACTGAACTGGGCTCAACAAATCCTGCATCACTGCTGACAGGGCTCTGCCCCCCACTTGCTGCAGAAGACTGAGAGCACACTGGAGATGGAAGAACCTCTGAATTATTAGCTGCTGAAGGCAGCAAAGGAGGAAGTACTTGTCCCAGTATTGTCCCCGCTGTTTGCTGGGTAGTATTCTCAAGAACAGTTAAACTGGCAGAATTACTAGTTAAAATACCATTTAGGACAGCTTTAGGTTTCCTACCTCTTCTCTTTCCTATGTAAATGGTTCCTTTCTTGCTGACATTTATCTGCTGGCCTAATTTTGAACCAAATGTGGCAGCAAGAGTTGACACTGTATTGTGGAGTTTTGATTGCACTTTCCCTTTGTTATTAGGCTCCACTGTGCTAGAGAGGATTTGATTCAAAAGCTTTTTTCGCTTCAAAGTTTTCATTTTGTTTATTTTTCGGATAATTGTTTTCATTAATTGCCCATTACTTCTCTTGGTAACTTTTCTATCTGATTCTACCTCAACGTCTCTCATGCTACACAGAGTTTTCTGAGCTTCCTCTGGACCGCTGACCTGGTCCTTCCTCCCAAAAAAATCCCCACTACATTGCTGATCACTTTCAGATTCCACTTTGTTTGAATTATCTGTAGCAACAAAAGATGCCACAGACAGAATAGGTGGTTTCATTTTAACAGCGGATCTGATCTGTCTTTTAGGTCTCCCTCTCTTCTTAGGAAAAGTCTGTCCTGTTAAGCTTTGTTTTAGGGAGGGAATTTCTATCTCTGGCTGCAGAACAGGAGGCTCTTGCTCTTCCTTTGACTGCACTGAGAAGACTTTTGATGCTGGAATTTTTAGGGTTCTCTTTGGGGGACCTTCCAGCTGGGGCATCTCCTTTGATTTAGGCCTTCCTCTTTTGGGCTTATAAATTTCTGGTAAGATGTCACCCGACACACACACACTGGAGGGCTGTTTGTGAGTACTATAGAATTTTTGAGTCTGTTTGTCAGCTTCAGTTAACAGAGCAAGAGACTGTCCGCTGCTAGATTTGCTCAGTTTTGGCAACTGATGTTTGACAAATTCATGCTCTATAAATGAAGTTGACCCTATATTTTTCAAGAACTTAGCCTGCTCCAGACTACTGTTTGATAGTGCAGTGCATGAAATGTTTTTAAAAAGCTCTGACCTTTCTAATTCTAGACCCTTTGGAGGCCGACATATGTTTCTAGACACCACTTTAGTCCATCGTGGTTTCCTTCCTTTTCTTTTCTTTAGAGATTTTGACTGAGTAGCACTCAGGTCCTCAGCTCCTTGGCAAGGTTTCCCTGATGCAGTTATTGCACCAATCTTTAGAAACTGTTTGGTATTAAACAAACTTGTGAAGCTAACCACTGAAGAGGTGATGGTAGCATGAACATTTGATTCAGTTGCCAGACTGGTTTTTTTCCCTATGGAAGGATTAGTTCTTGTGGTGTCTGTGTGTGTGGCTTTTGAATCATTTAATTCTTTATCCACACCTTTAAAATCAGTGCTCAGACTGTGATTCAATGATCTATTCAGGTTCAGAAGTGTACTGTCGGAAGAAAACTGAGTCTTCCCAATCTGCTCAGAAATTCCTTCTAAGAGATCTGCTGTGGTGGTACTTATATGTGATGGATTTGAAGCTAACTGAGAGGAGGTTGCTGTGGGGCTCCTGTTTAAGGTAGTAACAGACACTGTGGGTGAGGGTGATGGGAGGTTTCCCTCTCCGACAGCACTAAATGGGGACTTTGCTGTAGATACATCTGAAGCTCCTCCTGTCCTGAAGTCTGGTGAAGTGCAATATACTGGAAGCTGCTTTTCATGCTTAGATGTTTCATAAGTCCCCTTTTCATTGCATTGGAAACTGTCCTGTTGAATACAGGTTCCTTCATTAAATATTTCTTTGTCTATACCAGCAACCTCTTTTCGAACTGAAATCTTTTCCAAGATATTGTCTTTATTCTGTCTTATAATATGTTTCTCAAAAGTTTTACTGCTGATATTATCTTTCAGTAATTCTGTAGTCTCATGGCTTTCAAGATTATTGAGGTTTGTACTGCAAGAAAGCTTGAAGGGCTCTGAGGCAGGACAGAGAGAATCAGCTTTCAGACTTCCAGAGTCCTTGTTAATCAATCCTGCTGAAGTGCCAATTCCCGGCTGTTTCTTCCCAGAGTCTTTGTTAACCAGTCCCACTGGGGTGCCAATCCCTAGCAGCTTCTTCCCAGAGTCTTTGTTAATCAATCCTGCTGGGGTGCTAATCCCCACCAGCTTCTTCCCCAACTCCTTGTTTACCAATCCCGTTGGGGTAACAATCCCCAGCAGCTTCTTCCCCGACTCCTTGTTAACCAATCCCACTGGGGTGCCAATCCCCAATGACTTCTTCACCAGCTCCTTGTTAACCAATCCTGTTGGGGTGCCAATCCCTGGTGGTTTCTTCCCAGAGTCCTTATTAACTAATCCAGCCACAGAGTTAGTCACTGGCTGCTTCTTCCCAGAGTCCTTGTTAATTAATCCAGATGGAGTGCCAGTCCCTGGTGGCCTCTTTCCAGAGTCCTTGTTAATCACTCCAGCTAAAGAGCCAATCCCTGGTGGCTTCTTCCCAGAGTCTTTGTTAACCAATATGGCTGCAGTGCCAGTCCCCAGTGGCTTCTTCCCTGAGTCCTTGTTAACCAATCCAGCAGCAATGCTAGTTCCTGGCAATTTCTTTACTAAGTCCTTGTTAACCAGTCCAGCTGCAGTTCCAGTTCCTGGTAGCTTCTTCCCAGAGTTTTTAACCAACCCAGATGCAGTTCCAGTTCCTGGCTTCTTCTGCTTTGTTTTGGAAGACTTTGAGGGGGGGCAAATTGCAATAAGTTGAGCCAATTTTTCTGTTACAGTTGTTGCTCCATTAATTTGTGCTCTATCCTTCAAGTCAGGATCACGGCTACCAACAAGAGTAGAAGGAGCTGACGTTACATAATCTGTCATTTCAGTGGGTAGTGGAGAAAGCTTCTTCGATACAGGATTTGTTTCTCCTTGTATGTCTTCCTCAGCACGGAATTCAACTGTTGCAATTTCTCCAGATTTCTTGCAAAACTTTGAAGGGTCCTAAAAGTTTAAATAAGAAAAATACTTTAGAAACCAAATAAAACCAAAGTAAATTTTCTCTAATCATACTACCCTATAGTGTTGATGTAATTAATCATTGCTTGTTTGATAAGGGATCACTGTGAATGAGATGTTGCATCTCAATGGACTGTATCATTTTTAAAATAACACATTTCAGTGGACATGTACAGGCTTTTATAAAACAACTATCACCCACACACCTTCGCAGCACCCAGTTCAAGTAATTTAATCTCTTCTACTGATTGGAACGGTGATGGGCTTTCATCACAGTAGGTTGCTAACTGTGCTAAAATATACCAAACTGCATGGTGGTTTGTGCACTGGAAAAATGAGGACTACAGACTACCAAAATTATTTGCTGCCGTGGCTCAAACCATATTTGAAACCTAGTCTCTAGAGGTGAAAAGCTATGCTAATACAATAATCCATTAAATCACTAAATCTTTTGGGGATGTTCCAGTAAATTAACCTTTTCCTTACAGAGGATTTTCATCTTTTATATATCACTTCCAATAGTGATCCTAGAAATGCATGAGATGTATTAACTTCTATTGGGAGCTGGGGGAGGAACTGACACTTATTCCTTATAATTATCAGGTAATGAAGTAGAAAGTACAAGGCTTGAAGAAACTTACCTGATACCTACTGGCCTGAGATTAAGCCTACTACCCAGGGTGAAAAATATTGGTGCTACCATGCCCACCCAACACTATCCTCCCTGACATTTAAATTAATACAACAATTGTATACTGTTTATTTTTACTGTACTTAATTGACAATCAATTTTGTATTTAATAAATTTTACAAAACTAACTTGGGCTGGCCAAATAGCAGAAAAAATATTTGTTGAATATATTTAAATGTCACCATAATTCATTTAATATTATTTGGTGAACAGGAGGTGACAAGCAATAGAGCTGCTCAAATACTGCAAAACAAAATTGTTGAGATATACCAGTGATGTTAATTGAGTGTATTGTAATATATTAGCAGTGTCCTTTTTGACCAGTCTCACTTACTCCAGTCTCATGCTTTTGATAGACCTTCTTTCCCTTCCTGGCTTATGTTCTTATGTGGCTTCACCCACTGTTTTATGTAGTCTTCAGCAGCCAAAATTTTGATTAAAAAAAGGAGTCTAAATTTAGGCTCCTATGTTCATGTAAAGTCAATGGGATTTGTGCTCCTAATTCACTTAAGCACTTTTGAAAATCCCATAACTAAGGCACCTATATACAGACTTGGCGTCAGGAGTAAGGCCCTCAGCCACATCTGCTCAGTATTCCTGATACCTTAATGAGCCAGCCAGGCTGCCTGATGGACCACTTTGCCTGATTGGCTGAGGAAGCCAGCAGGCCAGCTCTTAAACCTAACAGCAGCAGCTATTCTCTGGCTGCTCAATGCACATGACCATGGGTCTCTGCCTCCCTAAGCTTGTCTCTCCAAGCCGCCTCCTCCACATCTCTAGCCCAGACCCTGTTCTGCACCCAGGCTTGCTCCTACCTCAGAACCAGCTCTGCTTCTGCCATCCCAGACTCCTGGTAATCCGGCTCTGACCCTCGGCTTTGATTCTGACTCCACCTCAACCCCTGGCTCTGGCATTCGGGCTCTGACTTTGGTCCTGACCCTCAACTCTGATTCCTGACTTCAACTCTGTCTTACCCCTTGTCTCTGGCACTTGGACTCTGACCATTAGGCCTAACTGCCTATGACCCAGTCCACTGACACTTGGGAGCCTAATTTCTGGCTCCTATTTTCAAAAATTTTAGCCAATAGTCTATTTCCTCTTTTCCGTCTCTCTCTTTCTCCATTCCTCCTATAGCTCTCTTTCTTTCCCTTTTGTTACGTTGTGGACTCTGACTCCTGCCTGATATTTCATGTTTCTCCTTTCTTCTCCAATATCTCTTTACATGCTGTGCTTCTCTTTTCTAATGCATCCTATCAATCAATTCCCTCTTACACCCACCCATGCTCCCATATATAGGGCTTGGAAGTTTTACTAGACAGTGAAATATTTGAGACCTCACTGTCTGGGGCAAAACCAAAATGAGAGGCAATCCCTGCCTCCCTGAACTGCTGGGATAGGGAAATATACTAGAAATCTTACCAAGATACTGTCCCAGGACCCTGCTCAGTTTGCTTCATATTTTGTAAAAGTCTTTGACTAGCAAGAGTGATAAATCGCAAACTCTCTGACTGTCAGAAGGTGCACACTCTCACTCTCTCTCTATATATATGCGTGTGTCCCTCCTTCAAACCCAGGGCTTCTTGTTTTCTTCAGAAAGGTGCCTCAGCTACACTACCCTTCTCCCAACTCTCTCTTATAGATCCTGCTCCTCAGTGAATAGTTCCAGCGCTGGCCTCTACTGCGGTTCAACTCAGAGCTTTCTCAAGTAGCACTGTAGCAAAATTCAGTTAATTCTTGTCAGTTTCACAAAACTGGAATATTTTCCAAAAAGGATCTGAACAGCAACAGTGAAAATGGAGAAGGCTGATCAATTTTCATTTTGTTCCAGGTTAAAAAGCTCTAAAAGCAGCAGTAAATACTTCGTGTGTCTGTTGGCAGATTTAGGAAAACAGCATTGCACTTAGTTTACCCTCAGGACACATCTGAAAAGTTGTTTCAAACTATAAGAACTCGAACTGTCCTCTTCAAGTCATGTACTAATTTGGACCAAGTCCCAAAGCATGTGCTCAGGTTTTGATTGCCTGCAATATATTCTTGGAGAAAGATGCAGATCAAACTAGTCTTTGATGGGATAGGTGGTCAAGATCTTGAAGCTTTGTTTTTAAATGAGCATAGGTTCTGCAGAAATTGATGGCACTCACCCTGAAAAGCTTCTTCCTCATGCTGGGTGAGTACATATTTCAAGCTCACAGAAAATAACTGTCAAACGTGTAACGTATAACGTGTGTGTGTGTGTGGAGAAATAAACTGAAACTACTGCTGAATTAAAGACAAGAGGTTGGAAGAAATCTGTATTTTTGCCTGCAACTCGAGAAACCAGGCCTCTGTCCTAGTTTGGAAACCAAGTATTTTGAATTTTACAGTTTAAAAAAAAAAATCACTTAATCACAGGTATGTTAACAGAAAATATCTGGTTTAACAAACACGTTTCGGAAACCAATTTCATTTTGTTCACTGGATATCAAATAAAACAAATCCAGTTAACAGAGACATCTTGATATTGAGAATATTTTGTCTTCCTAGGAGACTTCTATATCAATAGGCTGCTAGTGTAGTTACAAACCATTATGAAAGGCAACATTTATAACCTGGATCAACAGAACAGCTCTTTGTTTACCATATTCTCTAGAACAGGGGTGGCCAACCTGAGCCTGAGAAGGAGCCAGAATTTACCAATGTACATTGCCAAAGAGCCACAGTAATACGTCAGCAGCCCCCCCATTAGCTCCCCCCACCCCTGGCTCCTAGCACCTCCCACTCACCAGCAGCCCTCCCAAACATCACCTCCCCACACCTCCCGATCAGCTGTTTCGTGGCATGTAGGAGACTCTGTGGGGGAGGGGGAGGAGCAAGGGCATTGCAGACTCAAGGGAGGGGGCGGAGTTGGAGCAGGGCCTGTGGGAGAGCCAGGGGTTGAGCAGTGAGCACCTCCCGGCACACTGGAAAGTTGGCACCTCTAGCTCCAGCCTCAGAGTCAGCGCCTATACAAGGAGCTACATATTAACTTCTGAAGAGCCGCATGTGGCTCCAGAGCCACAGGATGGCCACCCCTGTCTAGAATCTTAAATAATTGAGGGCTGGTGACATCAAGTGATTTATCTAAATAAAAATAAATCACTCACATGCTATTGTCTGACTGATTAACTTGCTGAACCATGTAAACAGTCAACTGAACTGCAAAGACAGTATTTCATCACCTTTCTCCATTATCAATTACTTAAGAGCTCAGCCAATCAAAATATTTTGAATCCCTAAAGCTTCTTTACTGCAACAAGAGTGTCTGGTGTTCAAATAAAGCTAGGATTAAAAAAAATTAAATAATTCTGATCATTTAAAAAAGTGATTTCTAAAATGTTCCTAGATGAACCTGGGAATACCACTGAAGTAATAAGGCTTTTCACTTCACAGATCTCTCAACATCAAAGGGAGTCCTCCTCCTGCTTATAAACATATAGCATTACTAAGGTTTGAACAATTATCTATTTTTATGATTTAGTTTCTCATAACTCATTACTTATTTGTTTCACAGCACCCAAAAGTGTGGTAAATTGCCTTCCTGACACATAAAAACACATGGGTCCTGCCCTGAAGTTCTTATAATTTGACTAAAGATGATGAACAAGGGCATGGGGAATGTGAGAGGAGGACAAGGGTTGCAATAGCAAGATTGTATGATTGCATAGGAAGTATTGCAACCATCTTAATGAATTTAATGTTGTCTTCTTTGAAGATATGTTTTAAACTGTTTAATTTATATTATAAAAGTTAGGAGTTTGTGTGTGAGCACTTGGGTTGAAGTGTGAGAGGGGCGTGGTGGGAAGGAGAAGTTGCAGGAGTGAGAGACAGGAGTGCCTAAAGGGAAGCTGAGTGAGAGGGAGATGGAAATGGAAAAGGAGGAAGGGAAGATTAATGAGAAACATAATAGATAAGAGATAGTGAGGATGGGCACCTGAAGGGTCACAGTGATAGCAGAGGGGTGATGTAAAGGGGGACCAGCCACCAGTGACAATACAGCAAATGTGAAAAAGCATCTTGAGTTCAAGATCTGGTAGCCTCAGTGGCTAGGACTTTTTTAATCCTAGCTGCTTCTGGACTGACAGTCCAGCCTCCTTCCCATTAACTGTAGTTCCCTCATTTTAGAAGAGGGGACTGTAGGCAAGCTGCTGACAGCCCTTTGACCCTGGAATTCAAAAGTGATACATATAGTTGATAATAACTGGAGAACTAGATATTTTATTATTTTCAAATACTTCCTCCCACCAAAGGCTTTGGTCTTTATCATCACCTAAAACATACAGATAATCTTTGGAGGCACAGTGAGAGTTTCTAATTTTCCTGAAATGTTGCAGACTTTAACCTCTTTACTGCCCATCAATACTAAACCAAAGAAACTAGACTCATTTACCACTTCCTCCCACCTCTTGGTTGCAGACCTGTCTTCAAACTGCCTCCCAGGCTGTCTCTACATTGATAATTTAGGTAAGTCTTCCACTATTAATTCAGCATCAGTCCAACTCCAACAGTTCTAGCAATGTTGTGAATGCTAGTATAGACAAATAACCATGTCATCAAACATTGCTCAGAGTAGGTCAGACAACATGGCAGTATATATGTCTGTGGTCAGCCTACATTACATTTTCAGATCTTTGCTAGTACCTGTGCTAGATCACGGGTAGGAGAATTGTCTAAAATTCTCTGCATAGATTAGGCCCCAGTAGCTGAATGTCACTTTCCACAATGCTCACTGCCCTGCTGGCCCAAGAAGTGACTCCAGAAATCAAACAGTCTTCCACAAAGCAGCGATGTGTTCTTGATTAAAGTCCTTTCTAAAGCAAAAACCTGTTAGGTCAGATCCCTCCAGGCCCTGCTGTTTCGGAGGGTTGATGCCTCCAGGTACTACTCACTTGTTTGCTTTGGAAGCTACTAGTGCTAGAGGGATTTTTGTAATATGGAGAACAGTTTGGCATTGAGCCCAGCTTTTCCATGGCAGCTGCAATCTTATGTAAATTGTACTGAGGCTTCACATTTCAGAGGAGCTTTTTTCCTTTGCACACACAAAACAGACAGCTGTGGGGGCAGCCATGATCTGTCTACAGCCTTGGAGACTAAACAAGGTGCCACTCTTATTTCCCAAAATAACAGTGTGGAAGCATATGCTCCCTTAAATGGAAAAGGAGTAATCCAAAGCTCACTTCTCTTGGTTTGACCAACCATACGGTAGTAGGGTGTGCTTTCAATGAGTAAAGCATTTTAAAGGTGCAATAGTTTGTTCGGTGAGGTTCACTGTCAGCCCTATAGATTTAGATCCAGACTACTGCTTTCCTTTTTTTTGTTTCTGCAGTTCTAAGCTGGCCCACATGCAGCTGATTTAGCATTTCACTTCCTCTTGTTGCATATTGTGGTTGAAAAGTCTGCACTGTTTTTAATAGATGCAAATAGGGATTTATAACTCAATGAAGTATTTCTTATTTTCCTGTTGATCTAATTAACATAAATTACCCAGGTATAATACTAAGGGTCTTTACTAAAGAGAGCTAACAGGAGACATTCACAGACAAACACCTTATCTTGGATGTCTTGTTTAGGGCCTGCCATTTACGCCTATATGTTCTTCCTTTTTATTTTATTTTTAATAACTTTAAATCATGCTGAGATGTCCACACTGAAGCTGTCCAATAAGCATGCATGATTACCTAATACTAAACTACAGCAAGCAATGAAAATTAATTATACTTGATAAGAATAATGTGTATGTTTACGTGAGGAGTGTAAGATTTAGGATACACTTAACTTCTCTTTCTTTACCAATAAATGCTCGAGTTTTGTAAATGACGTAACATTGTTCTTACTTAGCAACCACAACTGTTTTTTGAAACAAGTTTTTTGTTTTGGAATCTCTCTTCTCTCCCCCGCCTCAACTTTCGAAAGCCTTAAGTAAGTGCAATGAAGGGGCCACTAAATTATTAATAAAAGTTAAGAAGTAAGTGGCACTGCCCCATTAATTATTTGCATTATTGCAGCGCCTAAGAGTCCCCTGTGTTAGATGCTGTATAAACACAAAAACAAACAAAAAAAGGAAGATACACAATAGCAGATTCTGGCTTGGTAAGTGTTGTAGGGAGGAGGGTTTTGGTTTTGTGGGAAACTGGTACACCTTCTATAGTGAAAGGCAGATGTATAGCTTGGATGGCCTCTGCCATTTTCTCGGAGACAGAATGACTAGAATAGTTAAGTGGGCATTAAACTAATAGTAAAAGTGGAGGGTAAAAAGACAGAGGATATGAGCATTCAGCACAAAAATACTGAGATGTTGAGAACAATATTAATCAAACAACCTAGGGACATGAAGAGAAAAAAAATCTTTAATTGCCTATTCATCAAATTATAGGAGCCTGGGTAACAAACAAGATGAACTGGAATTGCTCATTTATGAGCATAAATTCACTCTAGTTGGTATTACTGAAATTTGAAGGGATGATTTGTATGATTGGAATGTTAAATAGTCCCTCTGCCATGTACATTGGCCAAACCGGACAGTCTCTATGCAAAAGAATAAATGGACACAAATCTGACATCAAGAATCATAACTTTCAAAAACTGGTAGGAGAACACTTCAACCTCTCTGGCCACTCAGTAAAAGATTTAAGGGTGGCAATTTTGCAACAGAAAAGCTTCAAAACCAGACTCCAAAGAGAAACTGCTGAGCTTGAATTAATATGCAAACTAGATACCACTAATTTGGGTTTGAATAGAGACTGGGAGTGGCTGGGTCATTACACATATTGAATCTATTTCCCTATGTTAAGTATCCTCACACTTTCTTGTCAACCGTCTAAATGGGCCATCTGGATTATCACTACAAAATTTTTTTCTCCTGCTGATAATAGCTCATCTTAATTAATTAGCCTCTTACAGTTTGTATGGCAACTTCCACCTTCTCTGTATGTGTGTGTGTATATATCTATATCTATCTATCTTCTTACTATATGTTCCATTCTATGCATCCAATGAAGTGGGCTGTAGCCCACGAAAGCTTATGCTCTAATAAATTTGTTAGTTTCTAAGGTGCCACAAGTACTCCTGTTTTTTTAGGTACAAGTGATCATGACTTGATCACATTTATAAAGTGCAAGGAGAATAAAGTCCACATCAATAATATAAATACTTGGTGCTTTAATAGGGCCAATTTCACAAAGCTGAAAACAATTATAAGCCAAATCAGCTGGGAAGAAGAATTTAATCAGAAAAATATGACTGATAATTGGGAATAATTTAAGAACATTTTTTTATTAGATGCCCCAAAAGCCACAATTCCACAACTGAGGAAGAAGGCTCTGATGGTTAAAAAAACAACCTGGTTTAGAGGGGAAGTTAAGGCAGCTATAAAAAAAGACAGCTAGACTGACTAGATAGGAAAAAAACAAGTGAAAGAAAAGGGAAGTTGATAGTAAAGAATATAAACCAGAAGTCAGGAATTGTAGAAAACTGACAGGTAAAGCAAAAGGACATAAGCAGGAATCTATGGCCAGCAGAGTTAAGGACAATAAGAAGGAATTTTTAAAATATATTGGGAACAAAAAGAATCCTAAAAATGGTATTGGTCCATTACTAGATGGAAGAGGTAGAATAATGCAGAAAAGGCAGCAGTATTCAATAAATATTTCTGTTCTGTATTTGGGGGAAAACAGAAGATCTCGTCTCATCATAGGGTGGTAACATTCTTTCCATTCCACTAGGATCTCCAGAAGACATTAAACAAAAACTAATAAAGTTAGATATTTTCAAATCAGCGGGTCCAGATAACTTGCACCCAAGAGTTTAAAAGAGCTGGTGGGCAGCTTCTTGGACAGTTGATGCTGATTTTCAGTAAGTCTCGCAGCACAGGGGAAAGTTCCACAAGACAGAAAGAAAGCTAGTGTTGTGCCGATATTTAGAAAGGGTAAATGGGATGACCCGGATAATTATAGGCCTCTCAGCCTAACATCAATTCCTAGCAAGATAATGAAGCAGCTGACATGAGACTTGATTAATAAAGATTTAAAGGGGGTAATGTAATTAATGAAAATCCATGTACGCTCATGGAAAATAGAGCCTTCAAACTAACCTGATACCTTTTTATCCTCCAAACTTGTGATTTCATCAAAAAAAGGTAACAGCGTTGACATAATATACTTACGCTTCTGTACAGTGTTTGACTTGGGACCGCGTGACATTTTGATTAAAAAACTAGAACATAAAATTAACATGGCACATGTTAAATGGATTAAAAACTGGCTAACCGATAGGTCTCAAAATGCAATTGTAAACAGGGAATCGTCATCGAGTGGGTGTGCTTTCAGTGAGGTCCCAGAGGGATCATTTATTGGCCCTACGCTATTTAACATTTTTATCAGTGATGTGGAAGAAAACATAAAATCATCACTGATAATGATTTCAGATTACAAAGATGGGGGAGTGGTAAATAATGAAGAGGACAAGTCACTAATGCAGAGCAATCCAGATCTCTTGGTAAACCAGGGCAAGCAAATAATATGCGGCTAAATGTATAGGTATACATCTAGGAACAAAGAATGAAGGCCATACTTACCAGATGGGGAACTCTTTCCTGGGAAGCAGTTTCTCTGAAAAAGATTTGGGGGTCAGGGTGGATAATCAGGTGAACATGAGCTCCCAATGAGACATTGTAGCCAAAAGAGCTAATGTGATCCTGCAATGAATAAATGGGAATCTCGAGTAGGAGCAGAGAGTTTATTTTACCTCTATATATTGGTGCAACTGCTGCTGGAACAGTGTGTCCAGTTCTGGTGCCCACAATTGAAGAAGGATGTTCATAAATTGGAGAGGGCTCAGAGAAGAGAATGATTAAAGGATTAGAAAACATGACTTGTAGTTATAAGATAAACAGATTGAGCTCTTTGAGTTTAACAAAGAGAACATTAAGGAGTGACTTGATTACTGTCTAAAAGTATTTATGTGGGGAACAAATAATAATGGGCTCTTCAATAGATCAGAGAAAGTTATAACGCGATCCAATGGCCGGAAGTTCAGGCTAGACAAATTCAGACTGGAAATAAGGCATTAATTTTTAACAGTGAGGGTAATTAACCATTGGAACAATTTACCAAAAGTCATGATGGCTACTCCATCACTCAAAATTTTCAAATCAAAGTTGGATATTTTTCTAAAAGATATACTCTATGAATTACTTAGGGAAGTTCTATAAGAACGGCCTTACTGGGTCAGACCAAAGGTCCATCTAGCCCAGTATCCTATCTTCTGACAGTGGCCAGTGCCAAGTGCTCCAGAGGGAATGAACAGAACAGGTAATCATCAAGTGATCCATCCCCTGTCGCTCATTCCCAGCTTCAGGCAAGCAGAGGCTAGGGACACCATTCCTACCCATCCTGGCTAATAGCCATTGATGGACCTATCCGCCATGAATTTATCTAGTTCTTTTTTGAACCCTGTTATGGTCTTGGCCTTCACAACATCTTCTGGCAAGGAGTTCCACAGGTTGACTGTCCGTTGTGTGAAGAAATACTTCCTTTTATTTGTTTTAAACTTGCTGCCTATTAATTTCATTTGGTGACCCCTAGTTCTTGTGTTATGAGAAGTAGTAAACAACACTTCCTTATCTACTTTCTCTACACCTGTCATGATTTTATAGACCTCAATCATATCTCCCCATAGCCATCTCTTTTCCAAGCTGAAAAGTCCCAGTCTTATTAATCTCTCCTCGTACGGAAGCTGTTCCATACCCCTAATAATTTTTGTTGCCCTTTTCTGCACCTTTTCCAATTCCAATATATCTTTTTTGAGATGGGGCGACCACATCTGCACACAATAGTCAAGATGTGGGTGTACCATCGGTTTATATAGAGGCAACATGATATTTTCTGTCCTATTATCTATCCCTTTCTTAATGATCTCCAGCATTCTGTGCCGCTGCACATTGAGTGGATGTTTTCAGAGAACTATCCACAATGACATCAAGATCTCTTTCTTGAGTGATAACCGCTAATTTAGACCCCATCATTTTATATGTATAGTTAGGATTATGCTTTCCAATGTGCATTACTTTGCATTTATCAATATGACCTGTGTTATACAGGAGGTGAGACTAGACGGTCATAAGCACATAAGACTGGCCATACTAGGTCAGACGAACAATACATCTAGCTCAGTATCCTGTCTTCCAACCATGGCCAGTGCTAGATGTTTCAGAGGGAATGGATGGGACAATTATCAAGTGATCCATCCCATGGCCCACCTTCTGGAAGTGACAGGTTTAGGGACACATGGGGCATGGCACTGAGTCCCTGACCATCTTGGCTAATAGTCATTAATGGACCTATGCTCCATGAATTTATTTAATTTTTATGAACCCAGTTATACCTTTTGCCTTAACAACATCCTCTGTCCACAAGTTCCACAGGTTGACAGTGCATTGTGTGAAGAAGTACTTATGTTTGTTTTAAACCTGCTGCCTATTAATTTCATTAAGTGACCCATGGTTCTTGTGTTATGTTGAGGGGTAAACCTTTCTTACTCACTTTCTCCACACCATTCATGATTTTATAGACCTCTATCATATCCCTCCTTAGTCATCTCTTTTCTAAGATGAACAGTCCCAGTCTTTTTAATCTCTCCTCATATGGAAGTTGTTCCATATCCCTAATCATTTTTGTTGCCCTTCTCTGTACTTTTTCAAGTGTAACATATCTTTTTTTATATTGGACAATGAGAACTGCATGCAGTATTCAAGGTGTGGACATACCATGGGTTTATCTCATGGCATTATGATACTTTCCGGTACCTCCATAATATGTATATCTATATAATCTGGTTTGGGTTTGGTGTGGGTGGTGTTGGGTTTGAGGGGTTTTTTTGTTTGTTTTGAAACACTTATAGCCAAGGGTTAAATTAAACTAAAATAATTTTTCATCCAGTCCCAAAAAAGCACAGTATAATTTTTAATTTAATCTAGATCTGTTTTTTTTTTTAATTAAAAACTCCAAGCCTAACCAAACTTCCTCCCTGACAGCCAGATAGAATAATCTTAGATGAAGTCTATACTGGATCTGAAACCTCAAACTGAATTTTTATGTAGACCAAGAAAAACTATTGTGCTCTGGTACAGAGGCACAAATTAAAAAAGCATTTCTTTAGCTTGCAGGATACAGGTGTTCAGGAAAGAGCTTGAAGGACACAGTAGTTCTAAGAAATCATGCTTTTCTATTCTAATAGGGAAACAGGCAGGATGTTGATGTTGTCCATGGTGACTGAGAAAAGAGGTAGTGGGGAGGATTTTCGGGGGGTGGGGTGGGGAGACTAAGCTGTTTCATCCATGTTGAATTTGAGCGGGCAGCTAATAATGGTTTCTGGTGAGCTCTGCCTCATTCAGTGCTCACCTGAAAACATGCACATTCACTACATAGCTTAGTTAGCACATGCACTCACAGCCACATTAAATTTCAAATACTGATAAAAAAGTTCTAAAAATATAGCAAATTCAGCACCACACCAAAGATTACAACACAGATCTTTTGGTTCCATAGCCATTGCCTAATCATCTAGGCAACAGCACTGCTCAAATAAACCACTATGATTTTGTTACTGAATCTGAAAATTGTGGCTAATAACATTTGCTATTCTACATAAAATCTTCCTGAAATGTAAGCTGAGTTTTTGACTTTTGTAAAGTGCTTTGAGAACTGGTGAAAAGCTCTATATAAGATCTAGGTATGATGATGATGATAACGTTCATGCTAACATTTCCACTTCTTGCTTTTGGAAATATTTTAGCTGCTGTTTATAAAAATATTAAGTAGAACCTTTGAAAGGCTGTGCGTGTGTGTATGTTTATATATAAAAATAGTTTGTTAATAAAGAATTAAAATATTTCTTAGGGTTACCTGACTCTACAACTTTCCACATATTGCTTAAACTGGATGTGAATTCTTAGAATAGTTATTTCTTCATGCAGTTTAAACTGGTCTTTGTTAATCTAAATTTAAGGTCCACACAATATGTGCCCATTTGCAGTTTTATCAATAGAAAGTAAAAATAGCATTGGGATATAAAGCATGCTTCTTTAGGGTTGTATACTTTCACTGAATTTACCACCTGTGCTGTTCATTTCATTGTGTTCCACGGAAGTCTACAGACAGATTTTGGTCTCCAATATGTCAGCAAACATGTACAGCAGCTAATTTTACAAAACACACTCCCACATGTATTAAATAAAAATAGTTGCATTATGAATTCTTAACATTATAGGCAAGATTCTTGGTCCTCGTAGGGTCCCTTTACATTTTTTGGGATTGCCTGGCCAGCTAACAATTCCCCAGCCAGCTAACAATTGCCCTGGTGCAGGAATATCTTCCTGACAACAATTTTATTGTGGGGGTACTGACAGTCACTGAATAAAACTGTAAACCCTATGTGATGGAAACCGCTTCAAGCCACGGGGTGCAGCAGCAATACCTCCAGTACCCTTAGTTCCAGCACCTATGCCCGACCATATAAATTCCAGAAATCTCTATTTCCTGAAATGGTGCCTATGGGCTGTTGGCAACTAGCATTGTGTAGAGGAGCCCTGAAACTTCTGTAAACTATGCTGATGACTGGACCAGTGTAGAAATGGTCAATATGAGGGAGACGGTAGGAAGGGGTAGCTCATTTTGCACATGCTGGAGCTTGGATACGTGGGATTTGGAAAGGCTTTATTGGAAAAAATAATCCCAACTATACATACAAAATCATGGGGTCTAAATTAGCCGTTCCATTGAAGAAACAGATCTTGAAATCATCATGGATAGTTCTTTGAAAACATCTGCTCAGTGTGCAGCAACAGTCAAAAAAGTTAACAATGTTAGGAACCATTAGGTAAGGGATAGATAAGACAGAAAATATCTTAATGCTACTACATAAATCCATGGTATGCCCACACCTTGAATACCACATGCAGTTCTGGTGGTCTCATCTCAAAAAAGATATACTGGAATTAGAAAAAGTACAGAGAAAGGCAACAAAAATGATTAGGCGTAAGGAACAACTTCTATATGAGGAAAGATTAAAAAGACTGGGACTGTTCATCTTAGAAAAGAGACAGCTAAGGGGGGATATGATAGAGGTCTATAAAATCATGAATGGTGTTGAGAAAGTGAATAGGGAAGTGTTGTTCACCTCTTCACATAGCACAGGAACCAGGGGAACGCCCAATGGAATTAATAGGCAACTGGTTTAAAACAAACAAAATGAAGTACTTCTTCACACAGCACACAGTCAACTTGTGGTACTTGTTGCCAATGGATGTTGTGAAGGCCAAAGATATAACTGGGCTTAAAAATGAATTAGGAAACTTCATGGAGGATCAATGGCTATTAGCCAAGATGGTCAGGAATGCAACCCCATGCGCTATGTGTCCCTAAAACTGTGAATGCCAGAAGCTGGGACTGGATGACAGGGGATGGATCACTTGACAAATTTCCCTGTTCTGTTCATTCCCTCTGAAGCCTGTGGCACTGGCCACTATTGGAAGACAGGATACTGGGCTAGATGGACCATTGGTCTGACCTAGTATGGCCATTCTTATGTTTTTATGCAATAGTGGCTCCATAATTGAAGGTTGGACTGAGATCAGAATTTAAAGCAGAGATTAAACCCCCTATGAATGAGTAATAAAGTGTACCCAGTCCAAATTTACAACATTTATTCTAACTGTTCAAAATGATTTCTGAGAATTTTCAAGTAAATGTTAGTTTATGAGTTATAATCACTTTAGATAACCCCAACAAGATCCCAAGAAAAAAAATATTTCTCATTTCCAATATGCAAAAAAGACTAATTTAGGTATTGTAGCAAGATAAAAGACACAGGGTACTCTTTAATGTGTTCATATTTTATTAACAGTATGAATAACTATTTCTAGCCATGTTACAGTGATAGCCAACTAATATTTTCATTGTCAAATATTTGTCAAATGGTTGCTTCAAGAATATAAATTTTCATTTTAAAATGTTTATAGTCATGTTTGTGAAGAAAACCTAAGTGTAAAGCAACACAGTATTTACTTCCTGAATCTGCTGATAGTTTCAATTTCTCTTACATTCTGCATTTCTGTAGGTGTGTTGTGTACACTTCAATATTTGTTTTTTTCTAATATGTATTACATATAATTCTGATTTAAAGTCAAATATATAGAAGTTTGCTTTTGAAAAAAGAAATTCTGAGTATGTAAGTCACCTTTCTATTCTCAGCATCATAGGTGAAAATGCTAAAACTGAAATTTTAAAACTATAGTTGTCATTACGTTATTACATGTAGCATTAGAAGATAAAAGTTAAGAGCAATTTTCACTTCTTTGAGTGCACTGAAGGGGATGGCATTGTTGAATTAAGACTGAGTGTGTGCGTTACGAGTATTAGGCCTTGGTCTGGTCTACACCTAAAACTTTGGTTGAACTAGGTTTGGTCACTCAGAGATGCGAAAAATCGACCTAGGTCGATTTAACTACATCTCTTAAGTGAGTCATGGTGTATGTACCATTAGGTCAAAGGGAAGAATTCTTCCATCGATCTAATTACCAACCCTCAAGGGAGTGGACTTACTACACTGATGAAAAACCCCTTCCATTGCTGTAGTAAATAGCTATACTACAGCACCTTGTGTCCACACAAAAATGGTTTTCAAAGCGATTTATTTAGCATCTTAGGTCGCAGTAAGTACTCCTCCTTGGAACAAGAGTAACTCCACTTTGCAAAAACAACAAGGAGTCCGATGGCACCTTAAAGACTAACAGATTTATTTGGGCATAAGCTTTCGTGGGTAAAAACCCCACTTCTTCAGATGCTTTGCAGTCACTTCATTTGCTCTGAAGTTTGTGGACCAATTTCTAACTACTGTGCTGTTGGCAGTCCTCCAGCTAGTATCCCAAACTGCACTACTTCACACCTACATTGATTGACCTGTCTTGTACCTGGGCTCTCCACTGCTCCAGGGGCATCTTGCCTTATTGTAAAATATCTCTGTTTAAATGCTGGCAGGCAGACAGGAATGCTCCTTTTCAATACCAGACAGTAGTGAGATCACATACTGATGATAGCAGCCATGCTGCCCTCATGCTTCCATGTGGGCACAGGCAGAGGTCCTAGACTTGATTGGACTCTTTAGAGACATACATATCCAGTTCCATCTGAGTAAGCTTCATTGTAAAGCAGACATTTATAAGGCACAGTCAGAGAAAACAAAGGTGAACGAGCACTGTCAGAGCTGGTTCCAGTGCCAAGACAAAGCAAAGGAGGTCTGGAATAAGTACCTGAAGATAAGGGACCAGGACCTCTAGTAATGCCACTGCTACCTGCCCATATTACGAGGAATTGCACCACATTTTTGAAAGCAATGCCACCACTGAACATAAAGCTGATGTGACAGATAGCACCCCACACCACATGGCAAGTGCCCAGTAATACCGCCAACTACTTGCTTGACCTCAAGAACGCCATGCTGTCCAACCAGGAGGAGATTTATTATGGTAGCCAAGAACTACAGGACTCGCTTGATACAGACAACGCACAAGAATCCAGTGCAGACAGCCATATTGAAATCTCTGTGGAGGAGAACTCTACCATCACCCTGCCTGAAACTGCTGCAGAGGAAAGCTGTGCCACTAAGAATTGTGTTGTACTATAATACAACTACTTTTTCCTGGTATGGGATTTTCAGCACCAACTCGGGCAGAGTTAGAAGACCCTCTCCACTTGCTATGCATTTAAACACACTCCCTCCCAATATGCTGTCCAGGGCAGCTGTGCCACTGAAACTTCATTTTTTTAATTCTCTTTTGTATCTAACCCTACAGCCACCAGTACCTTTTCCGCATAGAAGAAAACCCCATTAAGAACACAAGAATGTCCATACTGGGTCAGACCAAAGGTCCATCCAGCCCAGTATCCTGTCTACCGACAGTGGCCAATGCCAGGTGCCCCAGAGGGAGTGAACCCAACAGGTAATGATCAAGTGATCTCTCTCCTGAAATCCATTTCCACCCTCTGACAAACAGAGGCTAGGGACACCATTCCTTACCTATCCTGGCTAATTGCCATTAATGGACTTAACCTCCATGAATTTATCCAGTTCTCTTTCAAACCCTGTTATAGTCCTAGCCTTCACAACCTCCTCAGGCAAGGAGTTCCACAGGCTGATTGTGCGCTGCATGAAGAAGAACTTCCTTTTATTTGTTTTAAACCTGCTACCTATTAATTTCATTTGGTGGCCCCTAGTTCTTCTATTATGGGAACAAGTAAATAACTTTTCCTTATTCACTTTCTTCACACCACTCATGATTTTATATATCTCTATCATATCCCCCCTTAGTCTCCTTTTTTCCAAACTGAAAAGCCCTAGCCTCTTTAATCTCTCCTCGTATGGGACCCGCTCCAAACCCCTAATCATTTTAGTTGCCCTTTTCTGAACCTTTTCTAATGCCAGTATATCTTTTTTGAGATGTGGGCGTACCATGGATTTATAGAAGGGCAATAAGATATTTTCCGTTTTATTCTCTATCCCTTTTTAAATGGTTCCTAACATCCAGTTTGCTTTTTTGACTGCCGCTCCACATTGCGTGGACGTTTTCAGAGAACTATCTGCTATGACTCCAAGATCTTTCTCCTAAATAGTTGTAGCTAAATTAGCCCCCATCATATTGTATGTATAGTTGGGGTTATATTTCCAATGTGCATTACTTTAGATTTATCCACATTAAATTTCATTTGCCATTTTGTTGTCCAATCACTTAGTTTTGTGAGATCTTTTTGAAGTTCTTCACAGTCTGCTTTGGTCTTAACTATCTTGAGCAGTTTAGTACCATCTGCAAACTTTGTCACCTCACTGTTTATCCCTTTCTCCAGATCATTTATGAATAAGCTGAATAGGATTGGTCCTAGGACTGACTCTTGGGGAACACCACTAGTTTCCCCTCTCCATTCTGAAAATTTACCATTTATTCCTACCCTTTATTCCGTGTCTTTTAACCAGTTCTCATTCCACGAAGGGATCTTCTCTCTAATCCCATGACAACTTAATTTACATAAGAACCTTTGGTGAGGGACCCTGTCAAAGGCTTTCTGGAAATTTAAGTACACTATGTCCACTGGATCCCCCTTGTCCACATGTTTGTTGACCCCCTCAAAGAACTCTAATAGATTAGTAAGACATGATCTCCCTTTACAGAAGTCATGTTGACTTTTGCGCAACAAAGGTGTCTAGGTGTCTGACAATTTTACTGAGACTTTTTCTGCTTGCTCTCCCTTTCCTCCACCCCAGGCCTCCCTTGCTCAGGACGTTGGCACCAAGGTGTTAAGAAAGGAAACATACTACATATAAAGCATCTTTAGTGTAGCCCCACAAACAAACAAACAAAAAAAGAGAAAAGGTACAGTGATTCATGTCTCATTAATGCACTCAGGTGTTACTGAACTTCATAGAGTTCAGAGGTAAATGCCTCAAATCAGGCTACTGAGACATTCAAAACGCAGATATTGTAAAGTGATATATTTGGATAAAGAGTACTTAAAGCAGAATTCTATTATTTTGCAGTACACTTTAAGCCGATCTAAAGGAGTAATAAAAGAGAATTCAAGACAAAAAGATAGTGTTCAATTTTTGCTCAAACACTGCCTGGCAAAGCAGCTCTATTAGGGCTCCCCAAATAGTATGTTTGTTCCCTTCCAATCCTGCACCCGCTGCAGAGAAACCATCCATTTAAATGGCAGCGATGCATATCTTCTCCTTTTGCCCACTGCCTTTTGGAACAGGAACTTTCTCTGTCTCCTGGTGATTTGGCTAAACACGATGTCATTCAAGATAAAGACAGCCTGCAGAGGTCCACATGCAATTACTAACCTGCCCCCATCCATCTAAAAACAGAAAACATACACCCGGCCATTGACCCTACAGTCCACAAGCAAACTATAAAAAATGAAAATATACCTCCAGGCACCCACCCTACAAATTTCAGGCACCCCTGAAAACTAAATATAATGCCAGACGCCTCGAATATTGTGAAATAAGTTTGAAAACCATCTTAAAAGGAATCACAGAGTGGGAAGAGCTGATGGGAATGGCATTCCAAAATTGTGGGAAAAGAAATTTTATCAGTGTTGGCTTTGAGACTACCAGGTACTTATTGTTCCACTCCCGTGTTTTTTTCTGATTTCCCTTAACATCTGTAATTGTACAAAGAGGGAAGTTGTCACCCACAGAGAGGCTGTCAGAAAAACAAAATGATATAAACGATCTCTTCCATTAAGTATTCCCTTCATCAAAACAGAGGGCCATGATGAAGGCAGAGTTGTGCAGGGAAAGTTTTCTGGAGCACATGGCCCTGGAGAGGGACATGATGCAGTCAATGCAGACACAGCCAGCTGCGATGAAGCATCTTTTGATGCAAAGATCAAGCACTATACCTCAACATTCCAACATCACACAGAGTGGAGAATACACCATACAGGGACAGTCATTTCAATCAACCTAATTACAGGTCCTTCCCTCTACATTGAACCCTGCAGGAGATGGAGAATGAGAATCCTTTCACTCACACGACCTTCAGGACTTTTGGACCACTCCTTAGTGTTGCAATACCTTAACAACGGTGTTATTAAAAGTTTGCACTATGTTCTTTGTTTGTCTTTATTTTTATTGAAGAATGTGATCGGGCAGAGGCCCCACACCAGCAGAGTCGGGGTTAAGAGGAGTGTATGGGCCCAGTTGGCCCCACCCCCACTATGCCTGCAGCCAATGCCAAGCATGGAGTGGGAATAAAAGGAGAGAGCCTGGCTCATCTGAGGGAGGGCTGGCCAAGAAAGAAGACAGAGCTCTGCCTCTCTGCCTGAAGGAACTTCGCTTGCAGAGTTTCAGATGGATGGACCTGCTAACCGGAGCAGTCACTAGGGAGGAGCAGTTAGACCAAGAGTGAGTGATGCATAAATAAGAGACTGTCTGGGAGACGAGTCTGAAGGGTGATAGAGGGGTACCTCATTGGAAGGATGGGGGATGGCCCAGTATTGAATTGGGTTTGCCTTTTATTTCAGGATTTTTTAGGGCTTAGCCCCTCCAACTCCCACACTGGGGATAAGACTGAAGGGACAATTAACTGGTGTGACAGAGACCTGCTACAGTGGGCCGCAGAGGTGGAGACTTCTCCCCCCTGCCAGGAAACCAGCAGCCATGTCAGGGCACCTGGAAAGTCCACAAGAAGCACTGCTCCCGCTAAACTGTTACAAAGAAGCACTGTCACTCCCCCCCCTCCAGCCCCCCCCCATTCCAATGCAATTTTCTAACAACTTAAAAAAGTAATTCATGTACAGCTAAACTCGTCCAGCCGTTTCAGAAGGTAAGCTGAATGACAGGAAGAAGCATAACTCCATAATGTTCAGTGTTCTGATGAACAAAAGTTCCCTTGCTTATTCAAGACGACAGGCATGAATTTTAAAATATTTTTGCATTATGGACCTTTCCAGATCACTCCACATTAATACTGGTGAATCTTCCACAATGATCAAGCAAGTCTGCCGTACCATGAAGAAATACCCCTGCCTGTTAATCAAGTCTTTGGTCTGGAGCGGGGTGCAAAGAATAGGAATGTGTATCTCATCAACAAACCGAATACAGTTTGGGAATCCCATCTGTGCAAATACATCAATAACCTCCTGTGCACTGCCACGCTTTGACATAACATAACAGCACTCTCCTCATAGCATTGCAAACCTCCACAACAGCACCCCCAACAGTTGATTTACCCACATCAAACTGGATTCCCTACCAACCAGTAGTAACTGGGAGTGGCAGTCTTCCAGATGATGATGGCAACATGCTTCTCCATATTAAGGAGAGCTCATGTTAGTCTTCTGCCACTGCAACTCAGAGGTGAATTCTGCACAGATTCCTAGGGAAATTGCAGCAAGTTATGTCACTATTGCTAGTCATTCCAGTTCTGCATCACTATGCTTTCCCACCAGTCACTGATAGTTGGCCGAGCCCAGAAGTGATGTTCCACTGAGTACAGGTGCTCCAGGTATATGCTCTGCAGAAGCAAATGCTCAATTTCATCCTCTACCATTAGCCATACCACTGCAGCATCAACGGCTCTTTTAAAGCTGGAGAGCCAAATTGATCCACCTGAGCAACTCAGAATGCATGTACATCATTCTGTTCATATTAATGACTGTCATGATCATGGTGCTCAGCACTGGATCCTCCATGCTGCCTGACATCAGTCTGAAAATGGTGCTGGCAAAATGGAATGGATGACAAGAGAGGAATCATGCAAGTTTGTTAGTTGGACCTCAAATTCCACATGTCCTATAGTTTCTGGTATGCCCCACAAGACAAAAACCAGAGCAAAGCAGCAGAACAGTGCATCATGCGATATTTGCCCAGTAATGCTGAATGGCTAATGGACGCTGCTGCCGAGCTATGTGGATGCAATGATCAACAATGGAAATGCCATAACAAAGTCATGTGGACACACGTTAGTTCACTACTTTTAAATCACTACACTGAGAGCAAACAAACTACAAAGTTGTAACATTGCCATATAAAGGTCTTATTGTGTTGCTGAATATTGGACATTGGAATTGTGTTGCTTATGATTTCCATACTTTTAAATATTTGTGTTGTTGTAAGGAAACAGTGTTGATCAAATTTAATTCAAAACAAACAAATTTTTATAGGAATATGGTAAACATCAGAAAGCTATTATTATGGAGGCCTGTAGTGGCAAACAGAAAACAATGACAGTAACCTCATCTCACTGCCCCCCACTTTCAGTCCACCCTTGTCACCTAATGCCTAGAAAAATACACAGGCTTTGAAATATGCCTAGAAATTTTACAAATGTGGGCTTTGGTAAACCAAGCAGGTGAATTCCAGAGCCAAAGACCTCCACATACAGAAAGCCCTGCCAACATCCTTCTTCCATTTGAACAAGAGTTGTAGCTCAAGAGCCTCTACTGCTCACAAATGCAACAGTACCACTCACAGACAGAGGCACTCTCTCAAGCGACTAGGTCCACTTAAAAATCAGTACCTTCAACTCCACCCAAAAAGTAACTGAATATAGATTACATAGAACTCATGCAATGTGCTGAGTGGCATATGGCTTAATAAAAATGTGTGGTATCTTAAGCTTACATATGCCCTCACAATATAGGTCCATTGAAGCATCGATGACTATAGCAAGGGCTACATATGAAAAACTGTAGCACTCATCTTGTCAAGAACAGAATAAATTCTTGGTCACCGCTACTGTAACAAATAGCTGCCACACCCTCTCAATCAGGGGTGCAGATGTAATCTTTGACAACTCTTCATGTTGCTTTCCCCAAACTACTAATGTTATCTCAGTCTTGTCAGGGTTGAGCCTCAGTGAACTGGCCCTCATCCAACAATTTAATTTAGACCTCAGGTCATTTGTTCCAGTGTCAGCCAGTTCAGATGAGATGGAGATGCAGAGTCTGATGCCTTCAGCATATTAAAAGACACCATAGTCCATGATTCCATGCTAACCTTCTTAGTAATTTCATATAAACATTCAACAGGAATGAACAGCATGAAATGCTGCAGAACCACCCATGAAAAGAGATCTCAGGATAAAGAGCAACTGCCCAAACTACCACCTAGAATCTCAGGACTAAGGAAAGCCTCCAGCCACCTGTTACAGTCCACTTTGTGGTCAACTGTATGTAAGATAGCTGACAGAACAAAAAGGACTCAACAAGGACACTTTATCCAAGCATAATCTAATACAGTAGAACAGAGGTCTCCAAACTTTTTGAATCACGCACCCCAGGGCCAGCTCTGGGGAAGGAAAAAAAAAAAAAAAAACCTGCTGCAGGTGTGCCACCAAAAAATCAAAGGTTCAGGAGCTCTGCCTACCGCGCACCCCCACGGATGGTCTTGCGCGCACCCCACTTTGGAGACCACTGCAGTAGAACTCAGAGTTACGAACCTTTGGGAATTGAGGTTGTTCGTAACTCTGAAACGTTCATAACTCTGAACAAAACATTATGGATGTTCTTTCAAAAGTTTACAACTGAACATTGACTTAATACAGCTTTGAAACTTTAGTATGCAGAAGAAAAATGCTTTTAACCATCTTAATTTAAATGAAACAAACACAACAGTTTCCTTACCTTGTCAAAAAAAATGTAAACTACTTTTAAAAAAGGGTGGGGGGGATTAAATTTAACACAGTACTATACTATAATTTGCTTTTTTGTGTGTGTCTCTTGTCTCTGCTGCTGCCTGATTGCGTACTTCCAGCTTCATATGAGGTGTGTGGTTGACTGGTCACTTTGTAACTCTGGTGTTCATAACTCTGAGGTTTTACTGTCGTATCTCAGAACACCAGCTCTTTATATGGGAAGAATGTTTATAACATGTCTTCATACCCAATTCCTCAGCAGTATGAAATTAGACATTTAAACAAAATTGTAAGATTTGCCTTTATTTGCAGATGAGTTACAAGTAAACACAGCAGGGATGGACTTGAAAGGGAAAAACCTGGATAGGTTTTCTTTTTTGCTTCCTTAGAATGCATAATGATGACTTTTGAAAGTGTTTTTTTGTTTTGTTTTTTAAACACTTTAAAATTTCAGGTTTTGCCTAAGCTGGAAAACTCTACAGTTGAGTCCTCACAATCTTCAGCAGCATTCAAGCTTCAAACACCACCCCCACATCCAACAAGCTAGCTACCTTGAGCTTAACGCTGCACTTAATTTGAGCTAGCAATTTGTGTGTGTGTGAGAATGTGCGTCTGGCTAGGGGTAACCCTCAAGATATACCTTGAGCTAATTATGCAGTGAAGACATATCTATGTTTACTGGAAAACTAGAGCAGAGAGTGAACATTAAGTAATTGAGAGGGAAAAGAGGGGAAGAAATTTTTAGTTAGGCAATCTAAAACTCTGTATTGTTTTTGTTTTCCTTTACTTAACTTTAAGTGCTAAAAATTCTAGAGAAAGAAAGCCTTTGATAAAGATTCAGCACTTCCACTGTTTCAATTAAGGTGTAAAAACTACCAACGTACATCTTATGACCAACACATTTTTTTAGCAAAACAAAGGAAAGACTAGAACGTAAATTACATTATATTTGAAAGACAAGGTAGATGAGGTAATATCTTTTGTATTGGACCCAGACCTGAAGAATAGCTCTGTGCAGCTCAAAAGTTTGTCTCTCACCAACAGATATTACCTCACACACCTTCTCTCTCTAATATCCTGGGACCGATGGAGCTACAACACTGTACACATTCCTTATATTTCTAATGTTAATAAAAAGGCAGACAGACATTATAAAAAAGGGTTTAGACCTTTACCTATTGTAGAAGGACAAAAAGCACAAGCTCCATTTAAAAAAAAATCCTTTGGAAGCCAGAGAAATAAAGAAAAATGGTTCTTATCTGCTCTGGAGAACAACTGGGAAGGGCACACTGCTGTTTACGTCCAATGGTTTAACTTAAAGGGACACACATTTCCATGTTTAACAATAAAAAAAGGTCTTCCACACACTATTTTAATGTGGCTTAGCATGGCAGGAAATGTTCTGTTTAATTTCAATACTACTTTATAGGAATGACAAGCCAAACAAAGTGTTGCCAAGTGTTGAAGAGACAGACCCTCTCAGGTCTCTGACATAGGATGGAAAGTGCTCAAGACAGGCTTTCACGGTGTTTAGATTTTCATCCCATGTCCATTGTCATTAGTGTGCATTCCTAATTTTGTGGTAATTTGATATCTAACATGATGTTTGGAATAAATTGGAAAGGGGCAAGGTGTTAGCATCAAAATTAGTTTGAATTAAAACAATATTAAAATGAAGACATTCACTTCAAGCCCTTAATTTTCAGAGATGTATTTTATTTATTCCATTTTTACTGTTTTCTTTTTCGTTTTAAAAATACACCTGAAGCTCTGGGTGTACAAGTTTTTAAAAAAATAAATTCAAACAAATCTTTAAATTCTACCAACTCACCTCAAAACTCTTAAATAAGCCACTTCTCATCAAAATGTAGCCCTTTTCCAAGGAAAAGCCTAGAGAACAAATAGGCCTTGCAGCACGACCTGAAGATCCACAGATTCAGCCTATGATGAACTGAGGTGGGAGCAAATTCCACACCTCATAGAAAATGCACCCTCTTCAACCCACAGCAATTAAACCTGAGGGATGTTAGATCAAATGCACTGGATGATCCAGTCTAACGTGTGGAGAAAGGTGATATCCAAAGGCAGAGCTTTAAGAGCATGCCAGACACATTTTATGTAGGATGCCTCTTTCTTCCTTAGTAGTGGTCTCTGCAATCCTTCTGATTTGACTCTCCACCTATGTACTCTCTCACTGTCTAGAGGCTTGTCTACACTGCAACGTTGTTGACAAAACTGTTGTCTTTCACAGGTACTTTAAAAAGCTCCCCCCAACCCCCCCATGAAAGACAAAAGTTTTGCCGACGCAAGTGGCAGCGTGAACACGGCTTTGTCGGCAGGAGCACTCTGGAAGTACTACCGACAGAGCGCGTTTACACACTCTGACTTTTAGGGACAAGACTGTGTGGACACAGCCTTGTTGCTAAAAGCTGCATAGTGTAGACAAGCCCTAGCTTTTTTTTTTTTCTTTTTAAACTGTACAACAGTCAAAGAACCAGGGTGATGAGCCACTGAAGCCACCTACAAGTTCCTTCCTTCTCTGGCACACATGGAGGAAGGACATTTTGAGCCAGTTCACCTGGACGACAACAACATGGGAATGCAGGCCTGGGGAATGGAGCCAAGCCACCTGAAGTGCACAGCAAAAAACTCCATTATCAAAAAATAAAAACTGTGGAAGAAAATCATAGTGAATTTTACACTGAAGTATTTTCAACTATGAGCCATGAACTTTGTCTATTTGTATGGGAGTGGAAGGGATGCAAATGAAGAGTATTTCATGGTAACAAAATAAATTAATGTTGCCACAGAATTTAGGGACTGTTGCCAAGAAGCAACCACCGACCTGTCTGTAAACCCTGGGTATAATCAACACGCTGTTAAAAATGCCAAAAGATTTTTCCATAGCACAGACAAGGCTTGAGAATCTTGTACCTTTTCTTACTACTGCATCTTATTTTTTCACAATGCAAAGTACATGTGTTTGGAGTAACTCTTCTTGACAGTGTTAAAAACAGTTTATTCCTGCCTCCATTAGCATTTTATTATTTATTCTTTATATTATAGTTGTACCTAAGGATCCCAATAAAGGATAAGAGACCCTTTGTGCTAGGTGCTGTGCAAATATGTAGTAAAAAGACAATATCTGTCCCAGAGTGCTTATAGTCTAGGTTTCTGACAAGACATAGCACGTAGTTGAAACATTTTGGGGGTGGGGTGAGGAAAAGCAGAAAAACTAATGTGTTTTGCATAATAAATATTAGTCTCAGCTCACCATCTAGTTAGATATAGTCAGATGGCAGTGTTCTGTAGTTATTATAGTAGAGAAGAATCTGATGGAAGGACTTGAAAGAGGATAAGGCGGTGGTTTTATGGATTATGACGGGGAAGTCTTCCCCCATCAAAATGCGAGACACAAGACTGTAAAGGAACTTATAGCAGTTAAACTGTTATCAATACCATCACAGCTGCACCTGTTGCTAACAGGTATTGGGGCCTTGTCTACCCTTACAATAACGGTACCACCAATATAGCTCCAATGTATCTAACCCTGCTCAGCCTACACAAGGACAGAGAGATGCAGTAATTTTAAGTCACTTTTTAAATATAATTAATCCTGGTCTTTTCAGCACCAAATGAAGTATTTAGCAGAGTATATCACTTGAGTGGAAGTTATCGGGCCCATTGCCCTTCCTGGGTAGAAGGTAATATTGTACCTGGAAGCCATCTTGAAGGAGAAGTCAGGGCCTGCATTTTATGCTTTTACATTTAAAACTGTAAAAACAAATAGCTCCCATTGAAAACATTTACATAAAACCAACTAATTTAAACTTTTCTTCTTTTTTTTTCTTTAAATAAAAAACAACAAATATATCAATTATGTCACTGAGATTGTTCATTCCCTGCTTGGGATCTTCCCCTCCTCCTGGGCCTCTTTCAAATCCCCCTAGAATGATCTATTATCTTTCTCACCCCACCCCTACCTCCCCGATTACTATATGCAGGGGAGCAAGAATACATTCAATTATAGGCTTCTTTAAAGTTTGCATTTTTATTCTTGTGGAATGACTTTTCAAACAAATCCAAGCACAGGTGACAAAATGTTAGTAGGATGTTTCCACTAAAATGATTGGCAGTGAAATAATTAATGTTACTATTTACCTTGCCATCACTGTTTTTCAAATTTATCGTCCCATTGCGTTGAAAAAGACAATTCAAATTTTTGAACGCTATTATCTAGTCTGTCCCCAGACCTTGAAAGACAGCACTGCATTGCAATTGGGTAGCTATTTTTGCAACCAGAAAGTCTACAAATATAAATTTTATTTAAAATGAAAGCTTGAAACTTTCATATAAGTGAAAAAAAAAATCTGGAACTATCAAGATATGTCTGTTTAAACTGATAAACTGGGAATCATCTTTGTTACCCAATTTCTTCCTCATCCCTATCCTTCTAGGTATATTTTATCCCTACTTGTCTGTCAAATCAATCGCTTAGACTTTTAGATTTTTGGGGCATGCACCTGTCTTGTGTTTTCTATGTAGCACTTAACATAACTGTGCACTATAATGACAGGTTTCAGAGTAACAGCCGTGTTAGTCTGTATTCGCAAAAGGAAAAGGAGTACTTGTGGCACCTGAGAGACTAACCAATTTATTTGAGCATGAGCTTTTGTGAGCTACAGCTCACTTCATCGGATGCATGCTCACGAAAGCTCATGCTCAAATAAATTGGTTAGTCTCTCAGGTGCCACAAGTACTCCTTTTTGTGCACTATAAGTAATTTATTCAAACAACTCAAATATATATATATATACACACACACACAAACGTTTGGCATTTATATATAGATACTCTACATTTACATTCTCCTTGGCATGTATTTTCAGTGGCTTTAGTGATAACTTTAGTGGCACGACAATATGGTCTTGGATCTGCAACTAGAGTTCAGGAATGTGGAAATTATACACCAGGGTAGATCGACTTCAAATTAAACTGATTTAAAACCTCATTTTAATCATGATTTAAATCAGCAAGCAGGAAGCCTTATTTTAAATCATCAATTTTAGTCTTGTTTTGCATTTGTACTTTTTAGATATCTTCCTAATGAAAGGTTGATTCTCATTGATTGGTAATCATTAAACCACATGGATTTGCAACAAAATATAGTCTTTACACTAAAATTGGGACTTCATTTTGCTAACCAGGAAGATGAACACATTTATTTAAGCAATTTTAATATACATTAGGATTCCTCATTTTTACATTTTTATTATGTCAGAAAATGATGAATGACGCATTTCCTATTTACTAGATGACGATAATTGTTTTACTTATTATTTGTCTCAGGCTCTATTTGGATGGAAATTGCAATTCAATTTGAAATAAAAAACAGCATTTTAATTTTTTTCTTTTATTAGTTAAATAAAAGTACCTTAAAATGTTCTGATACATAAAGGGAAAAAAGTTTATCAAAACATGTTTGGCATTTAAAACTAACTGATTTATTAAACAAAGGAAGTATTATCTGTAACTAGTGAGTTGTACTGATTGTTTCTGATCATCTTATCCTTCAAGATTTTAGAACTAATAGATCTGATCCTCTCACACCTTCACATACTGGAAAAGGAAAATAACCTTTCCTGCTTTTTCAATTCCCAATCAGTGTCTCAACTTTGAAGTGGTCACTAAACTGACCTAGTTGAATAAACTGAAATGAAGAAAATATTCTCTCTGCACTGCAGAAAAGGCTACTGCTGTCAAAAGCTGGTTAGCACTTCAACATACTCTGGTTCCAGGTAATTAGTCAGTGACTTCCACCACTTCAGTGGTTTGCCTTTCTTTAAAACTTCAGCAGCAAACATGAAGCTTGAAAAAAACATCCAAGCAATACAATTTTTTTTTAAATTGAAGTTAACACAGTTAGTAAATTTAGGCCTTAACACAGGTTGTCATCATTTCAAATTTAATTTTTAAAAAGTTTTATTTTAAATAAGAAAAATGTATTCTATTTAAGTAAAAATATCTGAGTTTATTTTTAAAAAGTCATCCATTTTTATCTTTCCTGTTATATCCAATATTAGAATTATTCACAGAAGTACACATCGGTGTGAAATTTGTTCCTACTTCCTCCCATGCAGTGAATATCCAAGGGGCCTGACAAAAAATAAAAAAGTTTTATGCTATTTGCAGTGGGGTTTTTAATATGCCTGAGACAAAGTAATTTCTGACATGCAATAGGTTCACACCGTTTAAACAAATGAATATTGCCCAGCAAAACACAGTGGAAAAAAACATATGTTGCCTTTGCTTTGTACATGAAACACTTTGCGTGATTTAGTCTGGAGGAGAAGGAAGGAGATTTCAGCCACTACTGTTATTACACTGTATCTATTCTTTAAGGGCAAGGACAAATGCTTAAAGTAGAGAATGTGCTTAAGTGTGACAATCTCATCAATGGGGGAGGGTGTGTGTCAGCCAGCAGAAAATCAGGTCCTTAATGCCACATGACCAAGAGTTCTATTCTGCTACCTCCAGTGCGTGGGTTCTGCCTGATAGATGTTGCTGGCTGTGTGTTTATACAGGCAACTTAGCTGGGGAGGGTACAGGATAGGGAAATGGAACACCCTTCAGTCTTGGGAGCTTCCCAGAGCAGCAGCAATGTGGAAAGCAGGGGACTTGTGTTGAGGAAGGGAGCTGAATGGCAGGAAGAGTTGTGGCATATTATCAGGATAAATTGTCTAGGGTTGCCATGTGGCGTGAGGGTAGATGGTGGTAGGATGCTGAGGGAGTATAAAGAGAAGGGTGAATAGTTAGGGAGGTTGGTAATAAGGGGAGAGGAGTATTTAAGGAGGGTTGGTTTGAGGGGAGGGACTTGGCCCTCAACTCAGCATAGTACTTCAGTCCATGTTTAACTTTAAACTTCAACAGAATGTAGGCACCACAGAAACGTTTTGCTGAATCAAGGCCTTAGATAAGCAGTAAAGAGAGGCAGTGAAAAGGGGCACTTTGCTCTAGAATAGCATTTTAGTTGGTTGGAGAAATTGTTATGCATATTGGGAAATGTATTTTGTAACAAGATGTGTACATAAAAAAAGATAGTAATCATGCACACTTATTTTTGTAACCCTTGTCCACTCATCCTGTTTATCCCATCTATTACCGTAGCTCTCGTTGCACATCTTATCAGAACAAGAGTTCCTTGAAGCAGGGGCTGTCTTCTCATATTTGTAAAACACCTAGAACATTTTGGGTGCTACTGAATTATAAGCAGTACATTGTAAGTCTTCATTCCATCAGATCCATTGTTCTTTTTCCCTTCCAAACACTGACTAATGAGTAGCAATATCAATGGCTAGGAGCTAAGCATTAAAAGAATTGTTTAGTATGGGATACAAATCCGGTTACTATAGTGATGAGCATGGTATAAATACACAGTTGTCACTAAGTGGAAGCAAGAGACTAAAAATGGTACTGCTACTTACTCTGGTCACATCCACTTAGGATACCAGCAAAAACTAGTCTTTACTACTGTAAACACTACAACAAAGTCAAATTAGTTAATCATCAGAGGGATAGCTGTGTTAGTCTGGATTTGTAAAAGGGGCAAAGAGTCCTGTGGCACCTTAAAGACAAACAGACGTATTGGAGCATAAGCTTTCGTGGGTGAATACCCACTTCGTCGGATGCATGTAGTGGAAATTTCCAGAGACAGGTATAAATATGCAAGCAAGAATCAGGCTAGGGATAACGAGGTTAGTTCAATCAAGGAGGATGAGGCCCTCTTCTAGCAGTTGAGGTGTGAACACCAAAGGAGGAGAAACTGCTTTTGTAGTTGCCTAGCCATTCACAGTCTGTGTTTAATCCAGAGCTGATAGTGTCAAATTTGCAAATGAACTGAAGCTCAGTAGTTTCTCTTTGAATCTGGTCCTGAAGTTTTTGCTGCAGGCTGGCTACCTTTAAATCTGCTACTGTGTGTCCAGCGAGGTTGAAGTGTTCTCCTACAGGTTTTTGTATATTGCCATTCCTAATATCTGATTTGTGTCCATTTATCCTTTTACGTAGGGACTGTCCAGTTTGGCCAATGTACGTAGCAGAGGGGCATTGCTGGCACATGATGGCGTACATGACATTGGTGGACGTGTAGGTGAATGAACCGGTGATGGTGTGGCTGATCTGGTTAGGTCCTGTGATCGTGTTGCTCGTGTAGATATTTGGGCAGATTTGGCATCGAGGTTTGTTGCATGGATTGGTTCCTGAGTTAGAGTTACTATGGTGTTGTGTGTAGTTGCTGGTGAGAATATGCTTCAGGTTGGCAAGCTGTCTGTGGGTGAGGACTGGCCTGCCTCCCAAAGCGTGTGAAAGTGAGGAACTGTTGTCCAGGATGGGTTGTAGATCACTGATGATGTGTTGGAGAGGTTTTAGCTGAGGACTGTATGCGATGGCCAGTGGAGTTCTGCTGGTTTCTTTCTTGGGCTTGTCTTGCAGCAGGAGGCTTCTGGGTACACGTCTGGCTCTGTTGATCTGTTTCCTTATTTCCTTGTGTGGGTATTGTAGTTTTGAGAATGTTTGGTGAAGATCCTGTAGGTGTTGGTCTCTGTCTGAGGGGTTGGAGCAAATGCGATTGTACCTAAGCGCTTGGCTGTAGACAATGGATCGTGTGGGGTGTCCGGGGTGGAAGCTGGAGGCATGAAGGTAGGCAGGTTTTCGGTATAGGGTGGTGTTAACGTGACCATCACTTATTTGCACCGTGGTGTCTAGGAAGTGGACCTCCTGTGTAGATTGGTCCAGACTGAGGTTGATGGTGGGGTGGAAGCTGTTGAAATCGTGGTGGAATTCTTCCAGGGTTTCCTTCCCATGGGTCCAGATGATGAAGATGTCATCAATGTAACGTAGGTAGAGAAGGGGCGTGAGTGGACGAGAGCTGAGGAAGCGCTGTTCCAGGTCAGCCATAAAAATGTTGGTATATTGTGGGGCCATGCGGGTGCCCATAGCGGTGCCACTGGTCTGGAGGTATATATTGTCACCAAATTTGAAATAATTGTGCGTGAGGATAAAGTTACAGAGCTCAGCAACCAGTTGTGCTGTGGCATCATCAGGGATACTGTTCCTGACAGCTTGTATTCCATCTGTGTGTGGGATGTTTGTGTAGAGATACTCTACATCCATGGTGGTTAGGATGGTGTTTTCTGGAAGATCACCAGTACATTGTAGTTTTCTCAGGAAATCAGCAGTGTCATGGAGATAGCTGGGAGTGCTAGTGGCGGAGGGCCTGAGTAGAGAGTCCACATATCCGGACAGTCCTTCAGTGAGAGTGCCAATGCCCGAGATAATGGGGCGTCCAGGGAACCAATCCATCCACCAAACCTCGATGCCAACTCTGCCTACATATCTACACCAGCGACATCAACACAGGACCTAACCAGATCAGTCACACCATCACCGGTTCATTCACCTGCATGTGCACCAATGTAATATATGCCATCATGTGCCAGCAATGCCCCTCTGCTATGTACATTGGCCAAACTGGACAGTCCATATGTAAAAGGATAAATGGACACAAATCAGATATTAGGAACGGCAATATACAAAAACCTGTAGGAGAACACTTCAACCTCGCTGGACACACAATAGCAGATTTAAAGGTAGCCAGCCTGCAGCAAAAACTTCAGGACCAGATTCAAAGAGAAACTACTGAGCTTCAGTTCATTTGCAAATTTGACACTATCAGCTCAGGATTAAACACAGACTGTGAATGGCTAGGCAACTACAAAAGCAGTTTCTCCTCCTTTGGTGTTCACACCTCAACTGCTAGAAGAGGGCCTCATCCTCCTTGATTGAACTAACCTCATTATCCCTAGCCTGATTCTTGCTTGCATATTTATACCTGTCTCTGGAAATTTCCACTACATGCATCCGACGAAGTGGGTATTCACCCACGAAAGCTTATGCTCCAATACGTCTGTTTGTCTTTAAGGTGCCACAGGACTCTTTGCTGCTTAAACTAGTTAATGAAGAGCAAAATGAGTTCTCTGCTGAGTCAAACATCATCAACAGAACGGCCATTAAATTCTGAGACCAGAGTCTTCATTACTGGTAATGATATACGAAGCAGTCAACATTCCACATGATCTTGCGATGGAGACAGAAAAACTTTGTTTGGATTAGTAATTTTGAGTTGACTTGACCTGGAAATTACTAGTGGATATTAAATATGAAATGGGGAGATGTCACTTCTCTGACCATAACCAGACTTTAGAATGAAGACTGTTCCTCAGATATGTATTTTATACAGGGGTGTAACTTGGCCAATAGCACATACAACCCCTCACAGGTTAATCTAGGAGTTGGGAACCATTTAATAGTATATAAACACTACTCACTTGTTTTGAAGGACAATGTTCATTCTTCTCATCTGTCATTGTCCCACTCTTTGATGCCTTTCTTGGTTGCTTGATAGTGGTTTTTATGGCAGGCCGGCACACATAATTCTCCAGGTTCTTAGGGGGCTTTTTAGTTCTCTTAGCTTGAAGACCAATTTTCAATTTTAAATTTCCTTCTGAAAAATTTGTTTCTTTCACTGAAAACTGTTGCTGTGCATCAGTCAGACCCTCATTCTTCCCAGGCTCAGTGTTGCTCCCCTCCCAGTTCTTCTTCTTAATATCTTCTTCCTCCTTGGTGCTACTCTCTAGATCTACTTCTCTCTTGCCTATCACTATGTCAGTATTGACTGCAGAGGGGCTTTTCCCAGAAAAACCTTCGGAATCAGAACCCAACCCTAACATAGCAGTATTCTGAGGGTCCATCACAGGTGCAGTATATGCCTTCAGGGGATTTTAGGGAAGGTTTACAGAGGTATGTTCCACAGAAAAATCTCTTCTACAACTTGCAGCCACATCTTTTACACTGTAAGAGAAACACAAAAAATAGACTAAATTATTTTTTATTTTAAAGAAGAAATTAATGAAATATTCTTATCATTAATGACCAGAAAGCAAACATAAAAAGCTTATTTCTAGACAAAAGTGCCAAACAATGAGCATCACATACATTCAGAGGGTATGACAAAACTCCCAAATCTCCGCTGATCTACAAAAGGAACCTACCAGCTCTCTTCTGTCAAGAGATAGTTTTTAGGTATCGGCTAGTAAAATTTAATCTGATTATTGGTTTAAAGGCCTGCAACTGTAGGTCCTATAAGGCCTTTTCAATTGAAAACTCCTGAACAAATATAGCCAATGTCAAAATTATTTTCCTATCACTGGCACTTACCCACTCCTCCCCTACAGCCCCACTGTAAAACTGGAAGCATATACCTACCCAGTTTTCCATCCACAAATCTCACCCCGGGTTTTTTTTTTGAGTAATAGGCAACTTTTGATCTCATTTGTTATTCAAAAATCCAAGTCTCAAGACTGGGGAAAATAATGGGATAGTCTGTTTTTATTTCCTACAAACACCAGGAAACAGTTATAACACTTAATGGTAAGATTTGCCATTCAAAACTGTTTTGTGCCTTCTAGCCGACTCCACTTCTAATACAACTGCTAATGAGGTGTGTCTACTCAGCACAGATTCATTAAAAGACAACGTAGCCATTGCTCACTCCAGAGGCTCAGACACAAACTCTAAAGTAGACACTAGCTCCTAATTGTGTTGGAGAACAGGAAATGGCGATTATGACAGAAAGAAAATCTGCTAAATGGCAGCTCAGAACTACCACCCACTGTAAAATGGTAGAAGAATACCATTATTTACTGTTTAATCATCTGCAAGAAATTAGGTAACATTTTATGATTCCACTTTCACACTATGAACACAAGAAACATAATTTCTCTTTTAGAGCTGATAAATATTTTCTGTTTTAGAAAGGACTATTTCCCATTAGTACTTCTTCATATTTATACATACATACCTTTAAAGGGCAGAACACTTTTAAAGTCTGTTGTCATGGCAACATTCTCCCACCATGAAATTTGATCAGATTTGCTTTCTTTCAAGTTTCTACAAGTTGCAACTTTCACTGCGCCAAACAATCAAGCAATCTTTTTTCTTAGCAACTTTGCATTTAATAAATTACACATACTGACTAAGTTGAAGGCCAAGCATATCAAACAGAAATGACCCCGGGGTTAAAATAGTACTTGAGATAGTGCTTTCTGCTAGATCTCAGGGAATTATTTTCACACACTAAAAAACAAAACAAAACAAAAAACTAGTTGCCCTATTGCCCAGTCAGTACGTTTTTAGTTTTTGTTTTCCCTCAGCCTATCCCTCTATTCCATCTCCAACATATCAATCTAACTCCGTTCTCTCTCATAAGACTACAATTAAGAGGAAGGTTCTAGAAAGTTTCTCTTCTGTAGTTGGAATGGTCACTACAAGTGCTCTATCACTGAAAAGTTATGAAAGGTCATTCTCAACTCAAAAATATTTCTTAGAGCACACTGCTTATTATCATTTACACAGAATAACCATAGTGAATAGTAAAATCCTCCTTTAAGGAAAAAAAACTCACAAAATTGCCAGTAAGAAATCCTCCCTGTTTTAGAGTTCCCCAAAGAAAACTCAGATTAAGCATTCTTCTAAATCTCTGGAGATTCTTGGATGGTAAGTGGATGGTGAGTCACGTGGCTAACAGCTTTACGTAGAATATTTACTGAAAGATCCTGTTCAAAATCCACATCTTTCTACTGCTGCAAGAGCTATGGGCACTCACGGTAATCCAGTATTTTATGTCTCAATATGTGCTTTCTTTCTCAAGATCAAATAGGATATTTGGTTTGAATTTAAATTGCACTCATAATACCTTACAAAAATATTATATCTGTTTGTTGACAAATTATGACTGAAGTTTGACAGTAATCAATATGTACAGCTTGCCCATTAAGATTCTAAGGCCAATACAAATATCAACCATCACAGGCTTGGACTAATATTCAGAAGTTTAATTTGATTTTGTCTGTCCAGGGATGAAACATCTCTTGCTCCTCTTTCATATCCTTTTTGAATAGTACAGGGAATTGTAAGAGAGGTTATATTTAAATTTTATTTTAGAGTATGCTAGAAGAGAAGCAATGAAAAGCAAATGGAAAGATAACACATTTTTACAGGGATAAGGAAGACTGCATGTGTTTCTTTTGGTTACTATTCAAGGATGTGCAGAACTTAACAACCAGGAAATATCTGAAGGATGGCAGGATCCTGGTTTAAAAACTCCAAATTTGAATTTCTTTACTGTATATTGACTTATCCAATAATTTTATTTCCTCGAGATAAAGAGCAACAACAAATGCATTAATGTAAGAATTAGGGTTTTCAGACATACATTCTGATCATGTTGTTCTTTTTCTTTGGTTCTAGTTTTCGTTACCACACGTTGGACTCTTCTAACTCCATACGCAAAAACAACTTGACAAGCTTCAATTTCTCCAAGACTTGGCATCTCATCTCCTTACCAATATAAGGAAATGGAACACACCACTCCCATTTTCAAATATTCTGTGTTGGTCTATTCCACTATGCAATACAAAATGATAGAAAATGGTTGTTTCTAACTACAGCTACCAGAGCAGGTTTCAACAGTTGATCACAGGTTTCAGAGTAACAGCCGTGTTAGTCTGTATTCGCAAAAAGAAAAGGAGTACTTGTGGCACCTTAGAGACTAACCAATTTATTTGAGCATAAGCTTTCGTGAGCTACAGCTCACTTCATCGGATGCATACTGTGGAAAGTACAGAAGATCTTTTTATACATACAAACCATGAAAAAATGGGTGTTCTTGTAGTTGATCACAAGGGGCTGCTGATCTTCTTACATGACAGAAATGCAATAGATAACACAACACTACAATGGTTTCGAACATGACCCAAATAGCATTAAGGGAAACTGATCCCCTTCCCTAAGATTTCTCACTTGCAGAGTCTGGCAGGAGTCTACTCACCCTCAACATTTATATAAGACCAGTTGGAGAGGTTGTGAGATACACAAGCTACACTGCCAACAATATGCTGAGGACACCCACCTTTAAACTATCCTTTACAATAAAAGCAACAACTCCATCTTAAAAGACATCCCAATGCCTGTGGGACATGTTCAACGGGCTGATTGGTAGCTGTACAAAGAGGACTAAAATGATGTTGGTGGGAAGAGGGAAGTGTCAAGGAACTGGCCAAGCACTGATCTCTCCCTTTTGTCATCTGCCCTCCATTCAAAATAGTATAAAATATTGGGGCTCTGCAGATTTAATGATGATCAATTAGTGACAGTGGCAAGAAAGGCCTTCTTTCATCTTCAGCTTGCTACAAAACTGTTATTTATTCTCAAAGAAGGATATAGCCACAGTCATCTATACTTTCATCTCCACACTCCCACTACTTTAAAAAGAGATACTTTGATACAATAGCTGCAGCAAAGGGAACTGAATTGTCCATGATTGGCTGTGCTACAGGCAAAATCCATCCAACTTGCTCTAGCAGATTCCAGATGGCAGAACATAGCACCCCACCTTCTTACTGAGATAATCCACTAAGGGTATGTCTACACTACGAAATTAGGTCAAATTTATAGAAGTCGAATTTTTAGAAAGCGATTTTATACAGTCGATTGTGTGGGTCCCCACTTAAGACCATTAAGTTGGCGAAGTGTGTCCACAGTACCAAGGCTAGCGTCAATTTCCAGAGCGTTGCACTGTGGGTAGCTATCCCACAGTTCCCGCAGTCTCTGCCGCCCATTGGAATTCTGGGTTGAGAGCCCAAAGGTGGGGCAAAAAACACTGTTGTGGGTGGTACTGAGTACGTCGTCAGGCCCCCATTCCCTCCCTCCCTCCATGAAAGCAACGGCAGACAATCGTTTCACACCTTTTTTCATGGGTTACCCGTGCAGACGCCATACCACGGCAAGCCTGGAGCCCGCTCAGCTCACCGTCACCATACGTCTCCTGGGTGCTGGCAGACATGGGACTGCATTGCTACACGGCAGCAGCTCATTGCCTTGTGGCAGCAGATAGTGCAGTATGACTAGTAGCCATCCTCGTCGTCTCCTGGGTGCTCTTGGCCGGCCTTGGTCAGGTCGGTCAGGGCGCCTGGGCAGACATGGGTGCTCCTGGCAGACCTCAGTGAGGTCTGTCAGGGGCGCCTGCACACAAATGGGAGTGACTCAGGCCATTCTCTTCTTTAAGTTTTGTCTAATGGAGATTCAGTCCTGCCTGGAATATTGGCAGAGGGATAGTTCAGTGGTTTGAGCATTGGCCTGTTAAACCCAGGGTTGTGAGTTCAATACTTGAGGGGGCCATTCTGCCTCAGGCTGCTCTCCCAGCCAGCAGCACCGTCTGCTGCCAGCCTACCCCTCCCTCCGTGAAAGCAACGGCCGACAATCGTTTTGCGCCTTTTTCTGTGCGGGCGCCATATTGCTGTCAGCATAGTCATCCACCCGCTGCTTCCGCTGCCACTCTGCTCTCCTGCTCACGCCATACCGTGGCAAGCATGGAGCCTGCTCAGATCACTACGGTAGTTGTGACTGCTCTAAACACCACGCGCATCATCATGCGGTATATGCAGAACCAGAACCTGCAAAAGCAGGCGAGCAGGCGACGGCAGCGAGGTGAGGAGAGTGATGAAGACATGGACACAGACTTCTCTCAAAGTATGGGCCCCAGCAATTTGGCCATCCTGGTGGCAATGGGGCAGGCTCATGCTGTGGAATGCTGATTCTGGGCCTGGGAAACAAGTACAGACTGGTGGGACTATATAGTGTTGCTGCGAAACTTTCGTATGCATAAGGGCACTTTCACGGAACTTTGTGACTTGCTTTCCCCTGCCCTGAAGCACCAGAATACCAAGGTGAGAGCAGCCCTCAGAGTTCACAAGCGAGTGGCGATAGCTCTCTGGAAGCTTGCAACGCCAGACAGCTACAGATGTTTGGAGTGGGCAAATCTACTGTGCGGGCTGCTGTGATCCAAGTAGCCAACACAATCACTGAGCTGCTTCTACCAAGGGTAGTGACTCTGGGAAACGTGCAGGTCATAGTGGATGGCTTTGCTGCAATGGGATTCCCTAACTATGGTTGGGTGATAAACGGAACACATATCCCTATCTTGGGACCGGACCATTAAGACAACCAGTACATAAACCGAAAGGGGTACTTTTCAATGGTGCTGCAAGCACTGGTGGATCACAAGGGACGTTTCACCAACATCAACGTGGAATGGCCGGGAAAGGTACATGACGCTCGCATCTTTAGGAACTCTGGTCTGTGGGAATGGCTGCAGCAAGGGACTTACTTTCCAGACAGAAAAATAACCATTGGGGATGTTAAAATGCCTATAGTTATCCTTGGGGACCCAGCCTACCTCTTAATGCCATGGCTCATGAAGCCATACACAGGCACCAAGAGTAGTCAGGAGCTGTTCAACTATAGGCTGAGCAAGTGCAGAATGTTGGTAGAATGTGCATCTGGACGTTTAAAAGCGCGCTGGTGCAGTTTACTGACTCGGTTAGACCTCAGCGAAACAAACATTCCCATCGTTATAACTGCTTGCTGGGTGCTCCACAATATCTGTGAGAGTAAGGGGGAGACATGTATGGCGGGGTGGGAAGTTGAGGCAAATCGCCTGGCCACTGATTACGCGCAGCCAGACGCCAGGGTAGTTAGAAGAGCACTGCAGGGCGCGCTGCGCATTAGAGAAGCTTTGAAAATCAGTTTCATGACTGGCCAGGCTACCGTGTGAAAGTTCTGTTTGTTTCTTGATGAAAACCCACCCCCTTGGTTCACTCTGCTTCCCTGTAAGCCAATCGCCCTCCCCTCCCCCCTTTGATCACCGCTTGTAGAGGCAATAAAGTCATTGTCGTTTCAAATGTATGCATTCTTTATTAATTCGTCACACAAATGGGGGGATAACTGCCAAGGTAGCCCGGGAGGGGTGGGGGAGGAGGGAAGCACCGGGTGGAGGAGGAGGGGAGGATGGAAGGACAAGGCCACACTGCACTTCAAAGCTTATTGAATGACAGCTTTCTGTTGCTTGGGCAGTCCTCTGGGGTGGAGTGGTTGGGTGCCCGGAGGCCCCCCACCGCATTCTTGGGCGTCTGGGTGAGGAGGCTATGGAACTTCGGGAGAAGGGCGGCTGGTTACACAGGGGCTGCAGCGGCGGTCTGTGCTCCTGCTGCCTTTCCTGCACCTCAACCATACGCCGGAGCATATCAGTTTGATCCTCCAGTAGCCTCCGCATTGCATCCTGCCTCCTCTTATCACGCTGACACCACCTCTCCTCTCGCTCACCCCTCCTCTCCTCATGTTCCTTTTGTGCTTTCCTGGACTCTGATATTGTCTCCCTCAATGCATCGTGCTGGGCTCTTTCAGCGTGGGAGGCCTGCATGAGCTCAGAGAACATTTCAGTGCGAGTGTGCTTTTTTTTGGCTTCTAATCTTTGATAGCCTCTGGGATGGAGATGATAGGGGGAGCGTTGAAACATTTGCAGCTGCGGGAGGGAAAAAAGGGAGATTAGTTTTTAAAAAAGACATTTTAGAGAACACTCTTTCATGGTGAACCAAGCTGTTAACATTACATAGCACGTGTGCTTTCTTTACAAGGTCGCATTTTGCCTCTTATATCGAGGGCCTGCCAGTATGGTGTGAAAGATCACACATGCAGGGCCGGTGGGCAACAGAATTCAGCTTGCAGGCAGACATAGTAAGCCACAGTCTTTTGGCTTCTTTAACCTTCCTAACATGTGGGAATGGTTTCAAACAGCACCCCCCTCACTTCACATACCAAACACCCGTTGGGTTGGCTCTTTAAAATGGGTCGGCCATTTAAAAGGAGGGGCTGCGGTTTTCGGGGTTAATGTGCAGCACAAACCCAACCCCCCCCACCCCCCCAATTCTCTGGGATGATCGCTTCACCCCTCCCCCCACCGCATGTCTAACAGCTGGGATGATTTCTGCTCAGCTACAGGCAAACAGCCCAGCAGAAATCGCCACCTCTGAATGTCCCCTTAATAAAATTCCCCTATTTCAACCAGGTGACCATGAACAATATCACTCTCCTGAGGATAGCACAGAGAGATAAAGAACGGATGTTGCTTGAATGCCAGCAAACACCGGGACCATACGCTGCCATGCTTTGTTATACAATGATTTTAGACTACATGCTGCTGGGTGGTAAAGTGTCCTATCATGGAGGACTGAATAAGGCTGCCCTTCCCAGAAACCTTTTGCAAAGGCTTTGGGAGTACATCCAGGAGAGCTTCACTGAGATGTCCCTTGAGGATTTCCGCTCCATCCCCATACATGTTAACAGACTTTTCCAGTAGCTGTACTGGCCGCGAATGCATCCCAAGTCTTCAGGGCAAATGAATCATTAAACACGCTTGATTTTAAACCGTGTATTATATTCACAAAGGTGCACTCACCAGAGCTGCCTTCTCCGTCTTTAAGGTCCGGGAGCCCAGGTTGGGAAGATATTGGATCCAAGGTGAAACAGTTCCTGGCTGACGGGGAGAACGGTTTCTCCGCCTGCCTGGTGTGCGTTATCTTCCTCATCCCCCAAATCCTCATCCCTGTTGCATGAGACTCCTCCCTTGCAGGAGTCCACGTACAGGGGAGGGACAGTGGTGGGGCACCCCCTTGAATTCCACGCAGCTCATCACAGAAGCGGCATGTCTGGGGCTCTGACCCCGAGCGGGCATTTGCCTCTTGGATTTTTTGGTAGGCTTGCCTAAGCTCCTTAAGTTTCACTCGGCACTGCTGCAGGTCCCTGTGATCTCCTCTGTCCTTCATGCCCTTGGAGATTTTTTCAAATATTTTGGCATTTCGTCTTTTGGAACGGAGTTCTGATAGCACAGATTCATCTCCCCATACAGCGATCAGATCCATGCTGGAGCTCTTTTGCAATTCTGGGACTCCATGGTCACCTGTGCTGAACAGCTCACCACACTGGCCAAACAGGAAATGAAATTCAAAAGTTCGCGGGACCTTTCCTGTCTACCTGGCCAGTGCATCTGAGTTGAGAGTGCTGTCCAGCGGTCACAATGGAGCACTCTGGGATAGCTCCCAGAGGCCAATACCGTCAAATTGCATCCACACTACCTCAAATTCGACCCAGCGAGGTCGATTTCAGCACTAATCCACTCATTGGGGAGGAGTAGAGAACCGAGTTTTAAGAGCCCTTAAAGTCGGAAAAAATGGCTTCGTAGCGTGGACGGGTGCAGGGATAAACTGATCTAACACTGCTAAATCCGACCTAAACTCTTAGTGTAGACCAGGGCTGAGAGTACATCACTCCATTGCTCTGTATTCTTTCATTGGTTCCCACTGCACTTCCAATGATAATTCAAACCCTAGCGCTAATACTCAAAATATTTTTGAATCAGGACTACGTTACCTCTGAAATTGACACTTTCACCCATGACTCAGCGAGACAGCTGCACTCTGAGAACTACACAGCTAACAATATCTAGTTCAAAACGTGTGATAATCAGAGGTAGCATGTTTTTGATCAAGTGGGATGAGGTACCAGAAAAGAAGCCAAAGTCTGACTGCTTTTCAAACATACTGGAAGACCTGCCTACTCCCTAAAGTTTTTCCCACCATAATCAAAATCAAGAAAGAAAGTGGGCCTGGGAGCAGGGAGAGAACCACACCAAGCAGTGCTTTGCAGAGCCAGAAAAGGTTCTCTGGAGCATACACTCTTAGTTACTGTTCAAAATGGACAACAATGTATATCTAACTTACCTGCTCAATGGTAAGATATTATGCAGGTGGCCTCTACAGAAAAGCTTAAGACAGAAAACATCTGTAGTGATCTCTGAAGTTTTTCTAGTTTTACCAGACCAAATTTTACCTAGTTAGTATCATTGACAGATAAGGAGATCTACACGACTGGAATGTTAAAATCACCAGATATAACCTGTTTAGGAAGGATCGAGTGGGCAAAAGGCAAGGTGAACTGGCACTCTGTCAAAAATGTCACTGCCTGTTTCCAAGTCACCAGATGACTCAGAAACAAATAATCCTGAATGCCTATAGATCAATGTTCTAACAGATAAAGACCAAAATGGGATACTAGCTGGTGTCTGCTAGGGACCACCAAAAATCATACTAGAGAACATGATGACTGAATCACCTATCTGTAATGTGTAGGAATAAACGATTCATTATGAGGGAATCTGATCTGAGTGACATATGCTGAAGGTCACATTCTGCCTGCACTAAAATGTCCTTGGAATATCTAAAAGTTGTAGATTTCCCAATTCAAAAAGTGCTGCACCCAACATAAGGGAACCCAGTATTAGACCTCATCTTGACAAATAAAGAGGAACTGATCACAGAACTGAAAATTAGTGGTTGCTTAGGAGCAAGTAATCATGACTTTATCACACGTAAACAGAATAAAGTGCAAACCAGTAATATGTATACTTGGTGCTTTAAAATATCCAAATTTCACAAAGCTGAAAACAATTATAAGCCAAATCAGCTGGGAGAAAGAATTTAAAGAGAAAACTGTGAATGATAATTGGGAACTGTTTAAGAACATCTTACTACATGCTCCAAAAGCCAGGATCAAGCAACAAGACCTCATGGGTTAAAAAAAAACCCCAAAATAATTGGGCTTAGAGTGTAAGTGAAAGCATCCATAAAATTAAAAAAAATATATATAACAAATGGAAAACAGGGGAATTTGATAGCAATTAATATAAACTGGAAACAAGGAATTATAGTAAATTTGGAGGGAAAGCAAAAGGACACAAGGAGAAATCTATGGCTAGCAGAGTCAAGGACAAGGATAAAGAAACCAGAGTGATACAAAATCAACATGTCACATATTAAATGGATTAAGATCTGGCTAACGGATAGGTCTCAACATGCAACTGTAAATGGGAAATCGAGTGGGTGTAATTTTAGTGCGGTCCTGTGGAGATTGATTCTTGGCCCTACACTATTTAACACTTATCAGTGAAGAAAACATACAATTGTCACTGATAAAGACGACAGATGACAAAAATTGGGGGAGTGGAAAATAATGAAGAGGACACATCACTAAAAAAGAGCCATCTGGATTGCTTAGTAAACTAGGCACAAGCAAATAATACATGTTTTAATATGGCTAAATACAAATGCACAAACTAGGATAAAAAATGTAGGCCATATTTACACAACAGGGTACTCTATCCTGGGAAGCAGTGACTCTGGAAAAGATTTGGGGATCATGGTGGATAATCAGCTGAACATGAGCTTCCAGCACAACACTGTGGCCAAAAGGGCTAATGTGATCCTTGGATACATAAACGGAAGAATCTCAAGTAGGAGTAGAAAGGTTATTTTACCTCTGTATTTGGCACTGGTACAACCACTGTTTTAATATTGTGTCCTATCCGGGTGTCCACAATTTAGGAAAGATGTTGATAAATTGGAGAGGGTTCAGGGAAAAGCCAAGAGAACGATTAAAGGATTAGAAAACATGCCTTACAGTGACAGACTCAAGGAGCTCAATGTATTTAGCTTAAGAAAGAGAAGGTTAATGTGGACTTAATTACCGTCTGTAATTATCTACGCAGGAAACAAATATTTGGTAATAGGCTCTTCAATCTAGCAGAGAAAGGAATAAAACACTTCAATGGGCGGAAGCTGAAGCTACACAATTCAAACTGGAAATAGGACATACACTTTTAATAGTGAGGATAATTAACCACTGGAACAATTTACCAACTGTTGTGGTAGTCTCCCCATCACTGGCAATTTTAAAATCAAGAAGGGATATTTTTCTAAAAGATATGCTCTAGAAATTATTTTGGGGAAGTTGCATGGCTTGTGTTATACAGGAAGTCAGACTGATGATCACAATGGCCCCTTCTGGCCTTGGAATCTATGAATAAGTCTACTAAAGACCTGACCATTCCTACTGATGTTATGTGAAAGATACTCAGATGCTCATGTGGAAGATACTTAGGCTTGGAAGGATTAGATTTTTCTAGGTCAATTTCACCGTACACACAAACCAATTAAAAAGTATTTTCATAGGTAATCATCAAAATTTACAGATAGGTAAAGTAAGAAAAGCACTGTTTGAGAATTTCTTAGAGTTTGAGTTAAGGATATCTACTTTCTGTATTTTGACATGTGATATTGACAATTCGTGTTTTAATGGCTATAAAGTTTTTTGAATCTCAACGTCTACTGTCATTAAATAATTATTGTAGGACCATTCCATAACTTCCCACAACACCGAAAATTTAAATAGATCAAAATAAAAAAAAAATGCTCAAAACCCATAATTTTGTGTAACTGCAAAATTTTTAAATCAAAACAGAAAAAAATGCTTAAACACATCTATATCAGTCAAAATTATAAAAAAAAAATCCAATTCTGCCAAGACAAAAGATACTTTATGTGAAAAGTGTTTGTACCCCTAATCTTGCAACTTGCTTTAAGACAGTAAGATCTTTGGGGTGGAAACAGCTTTTTACTGTGTGTATAGCACCTAGCACAACGGAGCTCTAGATTCTAACTGTAGCCTCTAGGCACTACCGTAATCCAAATAATACATTAGAACAGCTAGAAAACACTGAAATGTGACTGGACAGGAAGCAACATACTCCACTTTCAAAGCACTGAAATCTACTCAGAGGTTAAGAGAATGTTCAACTCACCAACAGAAACTAGTGTTAGTTGATGAAAAAATACAGCTGAAATATTTAAACCACAACAGTTACTAGACAAAAATCTTCATGGTAATTGTTTTTCCTACACTGAGCATGTCTCATTTCTAAACTGATGACTTGCTAGTTCATTTGAACAAGCAGCAGCAACCGTCTATAGGCATAACTTTTCTGAGGCCCTCTAGCGGTGAACAATTTCTAGAATTAATTTTCTTCAGCTGAGCCTTCCAAACACTTGTTCTTTGGAAAATAAATGCATCAAACTGTTTTCAATACTCTACAGGTATGTGAGCTGCAAACCACAAACATCTAACAAACAAAATGTAAGCAGTTTAAGAGCCTATATCAAAACTTATAAAGTACCCAAATTGCAATTCTTTCCATGATGGGTTGTTCTGTACTTGGCTATTACTGCTACAGTAAGACAATTAGCAGGTAAGGCATCTATTTTTCAGCTCTTCATGTGTCAACTTACAATTAATGGATCTGATTAGCAAATCCTCAACTACAATATAGGAAGCTATATTTGCAAAGAAAATTGATAACAGTGATCTCACTGACCCTAAAGAAAATCAGCCAGGACTTGCGGTATTGAACACACAAACTTTCCTGCAACTCATGTTGAGTACCTGAAAGCTCCTGGCAGATGCTGTGGATGAGCTGGTGATGCCTGAGATACTGGCCTCCATGATGAATATCTCCCATTCTAAATGCCTCTCAGCTGAACATGGTGACATGCCATAACAATTGCTGATGAGAGCTGGAGATCCTCCTGGAAAGGATGATCTTATCCTAGTTCTGTGGAAACTGAGATCCCTCTCTTAAAAGGAACAGCAAGAGAGCCCTAAAATGTAACCTGGCCCAGGACACTAATATTTCAAAGATCACTAGCTTCCCTCTAAGATGAAACAATTTTTTTTCTTTTTTCTCTTTTTAATTTTGCTCATTCTGTAGACAGATCATTTCTACAGTTATACTCAAGTGACCCCAAGAGGTTCATCTTCTGTCGTGGGGTTAAAGAGCCTTTGTGCACCAGAACTAGGCTGTGGATAAATTCTAGACAGTTCAGATTACTGCTAGTGCTGCTGGACATGATGAAGGTTGAATTAGTCAATTACACAGACAGGACACTAATGCAATCCCTTTCTTTCTTTAGGGCTACTGCTTTCACCCATAGTTTTGGTTAAGATCTTTGAATATTTAGCCAGAACAAAGAGCAGAGCATAATAGAGGACATGCAAGAGAGTGAGTTTGTCTGTGGGGGGGCGGAGGGTGAGAAAACCTGGATTTGTGCTGGAAATGGCCCATCTCGATGATCACTTTAGATAAGCTATTACCAGCAGGAGAGTGGGGTGGGAGGAGGTATTGTTTCATGGTGTCTGTGTATATAATAATGATATTCTGCAATTTCCACAGTATGCATCCGATGAAGTGAGCTGTAGCTCACGAAAGCTCATGCTCAAATAAATTGGTTAGTCTCTAAGGTGCCACAAGTACTCCTTTTCTTTTTGCGAATACAGACTAACACGGCTGTTACTCTGAAAAAAGTAAGAATGAATATTGCTGAGCACACTGGAGATATAATGTAAGTGAACATCTTGGAGATTCACTGATGCTAATAACCAGATGGATTTATGGACAGAACAATGGATTTTGAATACTAATTTATTAATTGTCTTGTTTGCAAACTGGTTTATTTAACATTCAGTCAATCCTCAATTTATTCTGAACAATAAAATGGGTACAACTCCTCAGCATCTCTTAGGTTCTGACATTGCAAATGTTGCTCATGCACTTTGGGGGAAGGGGATATAGGAGCTTGGATTCTAGCCCTCTTTTCTTGGTATCTGGAGAGACAGAAGTTACCTTTAAATAACAGAGCCATGAATTTTATATTTTTCTGTGAGACCTTGGATAAACTATTCTATAAATACACACACAAGACATAACATTTAGTGAGGCCAGAGAGGAATCCTGTGCCATATATGAAACTGGAGATAAATAACGTTTGGATTTTTTTTTTTTTAATTTTATGGAGCCCCATCAATGTGCTTATTCAAGGAACTCTTGGGAGATACACCACCTTTCAAGGTATGTCTACACTGCAATTAAAAACCCAGGCTGGCCCATGCCAGCTGACTAGGGCCTGTGGGACTCAGGCTAAGGGGCTGTTTAACTGAAGTGTAGACGTTCAGGCTCAGGCTTTGGGACCCTTCCCCCTTGCAGGGTCCTGAATTATTGAATTTAAACTTTCTAATGGTTTCATGGGACTTTCGGTCCCCCATCCTTGTTTAAGGATGGTTTCCACCTTCAGCTTCTTATTACCTATACAATTGTTCTCAGTGTTAATCCATGAGAGATGCTATTAAAATAGAGGCAGGAAGTATTTTTTGCTCCAACCAAGCACCTATCAGCCAAAGCTTTTCAATCCCAAGTTTTCTTCCAAACAAGGCATCTTTGATGATGCTGATCTCAGGCTTTCACAAAAGAGCCTTATAAAATCAGCAGGGGGCAGAAAAACCTTCTATTTTTTTTTTTCTGAATTCTAAACTGCTATTTAAAGGGCTGTCTATTAGAAACTAGATTTTTTTCAAATTAGTCAAGTTGAAAGCATCTCTAACTAATTAATCCTCAAGCCACTCACAGGAAGTAAATTGATAAGTATTATCCCCATTTTACAGATGGGGAAAGTAGACAGTGCTTGTGATTCTCCCAGGGCCACATAGCAAGTCAACAGTAGAGATGGAATTAGAACTCAGGAGTTCCTGGCTGCAGTCCCTATATTCAAGACATAAAACCAAACTGTACTTCTAAAAGTGATGTTTTCTACATACTGATATGCAAATAAAAACTTGGAGAGGGGATAAATAGATTTAAGATAAACACATTAATTTTCACTATCTAGAGTTAAAGTACAGAATGCTATGGAAACTCCATGTAACACATACCTCTTGGATCTATGCCCACCCAAGTGCTTTTTTCTCCTTCTCTGTTCTCCTAGCGAACACTGTGCAAAATACCACCAACTCTTTACAGCTGTTTACTTTAAAATGAAATTTGTTGAATCCACCAGCTTGTAAAAGAATCAACAAATTTTTTAAGTGATTGAAATCTTACTGTACTGTAGCTGGATGTGAATGAGCACTTTGTCTCTTGCTGCTACATCTGGCTCCACATTTACTCAAAATAGCAAGACTTTTTTTTTTTTTTTTTTTTTTTTAAAGGGTAGGAAGAATCAAGCTCAATCACACTAAGTTTGCAATTGGCAAGACCAGGGTAAAGTTCACATTCAGATTTAGAGGCTGAAGGAAAAATGGACTGAAACCTGATTTAGCAACAACAAAATTAGTAACCATATTCTAAACAAGTTCACAAAATTGATGACGCTCATGAACGCGTGCCAGGTTCTATTATTTACTCAGGTTTCAGAGTAGCAGCCGTGTTAGTCTGTATTCGCAAAAAGAAAAGGAGTACTTGTGGCATCTTATAGACTAACAAATTTATTTGAGCATAAGCTTTCGTGAGCTACAGCTTACTTCATTGGATGCGTTCAGTTAATTCCTTTCTATTCAGATAGCAAAAACTCACCTAACCACTCATCGTTTTGCCTTGATTACTGCAATCTACTCCTCTTTGACCTCCCTGACACCCACATAATCCCTCTGCAATTCATACAAAATGCACCATGCAAGATGATCATTTGCCTAACCTGATCTGACCAAAGTTTTCATTTATTTGAATCCCAGTGATTCAGTCCTGTGATGGCCTCCCTTCTTCACCTCATCAAATTCAAGATTCATGTAACTGCCTTCAAGCGCCTACATAAAACTTTGCCAATGCTTCTTGGTCTGCTTTTGTACCCCTTCTCTGCCTCATGATGCCAGCTTATATGCCCTTTAGTCTGCTTCTCCAACTAACATCTCCATGCTTTCTTCTGCACTTCTCCTTACACGTAGAACACTCCCTGAACAGGGTGGATAAATATCAATGGTTTTTTAAAAATCAGATTTTTATAAAATTTAAATTGGATTTTTTTATTTTAAGTAAATTTTTTTTAAAAAATACATCTATTTAAAATTAATTTGAAATGATGTCAACCTATGTTAAGACCTAAACTTACTACAATCTATTAAAATCATTCAAATTAAATAAAAAAATATTAAGCAGTGCACATTTGGTGCAAAAGTTTTAAAGAAAATCAAACCGAGGAACTAGTTGGAAATACCTGGCTAAGCTTTTGATATCTAGTTGTAAATCACTGGCTAAACTTTTGCTGGCAGTAGCCTTTTCTGTATGCGCAAACAGAATATTTTCTTCATTTCAGTTTATTCAGCTAGTTCAGTTACGGCCAGTTCATTCAAAGTTAAGAAACCAGGTAGAAGCTGGAAAAGCAGGAAAGCTTGTTTTCCTCTTTCTATGAATAAACACTAGGCGTCAGAATAAAATCTACTAATTCTAAAAACATTCAAAGACACAGGTAACCATAAACAATCAGTGCAATTCTCCAACTACAAATAACACTTCCTTTGTTTAATAAATCTGTTAGGTTTAAATGATAAATACATTCTGATACATTTTTCTTTTTATGTCTCCAGCATATTTGAGGTAGTTTTATTTAACTTATAAATGTAAAATGTTGTTTTGTGCAATTTTTAATTGCATTCTAGTTTTCATCCAAGTAGAGTCTGACATAAGTCATGAGTAAAAATTATTAAACATCTAGCAAATAAGAAATACATAATTCACCATTTTTATCATAAAAATGTAAAAATTTAGAACTCAATAAATATATGTTAAGCTATATAATCACTTAAATAAATGTGTACAGATACAGTGTTTCCTCCTGGATAACAAAGCACAGAAATTAGTGTAAATTAATGGTTATATTTAGTTTTAAATGAACATGTTTTAATGGTTACCAACCTATGAGACCCAGCATTTCATTAGGAAAATAACTAAAATGTGCTAATGCAAAACATGATCAATTAAATCAGGGTTTCCTGTTTGCCGACTTAAATCATATTTAAAAATCAGTTCTTTAAATCGATCCACCCTGTTCATCATTGAATCCACAAGACCGTTACCCTCTCCTCTTTCAAGTCCCTTTTTAATACCCACCTCTCCTGTGACCCCTACAAGAAAATCAATGAATGATAGCTTTTATTTATTTAAAAAGTTCAAATATTTGTAATTATAAAGTTGTGCAGGTAACTATCTGATGAAACCATGTGATGTTACCTACATTATCCGTGCTCTCTCTCCCAATGCTTGCTCTACTCACTATGAAGTCTTTTTTCAAATCAGACAGTAAACTTCTTCAGAGCAGAGAACATGCCTTTCCTATGGGTTTGCACTCCACCTAATACGACGTCCTGATCAAGGCCTTTGTGTACATCCATAATACGATAAGTAAATAGCAACAGTAAATACATTAATCCGGTATGCCAAACATGACTATGTTAAACCAGAGCGATGAATGCTGACTTATGGCCCACAATCATGATATGATAATTGTTTAAGACTCTTATACCTTGTCATTTAATCATGCTGTTTCTCACCTGTTCCTTTCTATTTTTGTTCTAGGGTATGTGTAGTTTGTGATTTTACATTTGAGTTTATGGAATTTTTACTTTATAAAAAAGAAGCAACGATAACCTCTTACTTCAAAAAGGAATAGCTTGTAGTATTATGAAGCTTTCAACTACATTGTTCAATTAATTTATTCCTGGATGGTTCAAGTCACCAGACGTTATTGTAGATTTTGTTACCTCCTCCAATCCCCTGTCAACATTCTTATGTCATAATCACTATTCTGATCCAGAAACCAGCTCTTATACCCCCACTATTATATTTCTATTCTTATTATATGGGACTTTTATCCATTGAGATTCTCCTTCATGGCCCTCTCTATTCAGAACTTCTCTTTCAACAGGGTATAGAACACTTTACGTATTCAAGCGCATTAACTAGTTTGTATGAGGCAGTGTGAAACAGTGGCTAGATCACTGAACTGGAAGTCAGGAGATCCTGAATTGTATTCTTTTTGGCTGTGCCAATGACCTGCTATGCAACCTTCAGCAAGAAATTTTACCTCTCTGATTCAGTTTCCCCATCTGTAAAATAGGTATATGTATATAGTCTACAGATAAAAAATGCTATAGGAGTTAATTATACTAAAAAGACAGAATGAGGGTTGGATAGGTCTATGGTGTATATATGAAATACAAGGGTTGAAATGTTAATTTCACTGTCTTATCAATTAAGGATGCATTACAGAATATGACATGATTTTATAGGTGTCACATGTGGTGGGTGATGCACATATTAGAATGCCTAATGAGAGTTCGTGGCTTATATACTAGACCAGGGGTCGGCAACCTTTCAGAAGTGGTGTGCCAAGTCTTCATTTATTCACTTTAATTTAAGGTTGTGTGTGCCAGTAATACATTTTAACGTTTTTTAGAAGGTCTCTCTCTCTAAGTCTATACAGTATATAACTAAACTATTGTCGTATGTAAAGTAAACAAGGTTTTCAAAATGTTTAAGAAGCTTCATTTAAAATTAAATTAAAATGCTGATCTTACGCTGCTGGCCCGCTCAGCCCACTGCCAGCCTGGGGTCCCGTTCACCTAGGCCGGCAGCAGGCTGAGCGGGGCCTGTGGTCGGGACCCTGGCTGGCAAGGGGCTGGCAGCCAGAACCCCAGACCGGCAGCGGGTTGAGTGGGGCCGATGGCTGGGACCCCAGACTGGCAGTGGGCTGAGCCACTCAGCCCGCTGCCGGTCTGGGGTTCCGTCCGCCGGCTCCTGCCAGCCAGGGTCCCGGCTGCCAGCCACACTCAGCCCGCTGCCAGTCTGGGATCCCGGCCCTGCCCACATAGAGTGGGTACCTACCTTTTCCCTGGTTCTAGCCCATTCTCTTCCTCTCTGTCTGCACTGAGCTGAGGGTGGAAGTGCACTGAGCACAGGGCTGGGGGTGAAGGAGCAGGCTGGGGGTTGGGGTATAGGGTCTGGCCAGGAGCTAGAATGAGGGAGGGGGCTCAGGAGGTTTGGGTGTGGAGTGCCTACCTGGGCAGCTCCCATTTGGTGCAAGGGGTGCAGGTAGGAATGGGGGTGGGGGGGTGTGCAGGAGCTCCCATTTGGTGCTCACGGGGGAGGGGGTGTGAGAATATGGGGGGTGCAAAAGTCAGGGCACGAGGTGCGGGGGGCTGGGTATGTGTGGGGGTGCAGGAGTCAGGGCTGGAGGTGTGTGAGGAGGATGCAGGAGTTAGGGCATGGGGGGCTGGGTATGTGTGGGGGGTGCTGGAATCAAGGCTGGGGTTGTGGGGGGTGCAGGGGTCAGGGCAGAGGTCTGGGGGTGTGGGGGGGGGTGTAGGGGTCAGGGCAGGAGACTGGGGTGTGTGAGGGGTGCAGAGATTAGGGCAGAGGGCTGGGGTGTGTGTGAGGGGGGTACAGGGGTCAGGGCAGAGGGCTGGGGGTGTAGGCTGGGGTCGTGGGGGTGCTCCCAGCCCCCTGCCCAGAGCGGCTCACGGCAGGGGACTGAAGGGGATATGCCCTGATTCCACCCCCCTTCCCCAAGACCCCGTCCCCACCTCTTCTCTGCCTCCTCCCCAGAGCAGCGAGTACGCTCAGGCCCTGCTTCTCCCTCTCCCTCGCAAGGGCCATCAGCTGATCAGCGGCAGGGAGGGAGAGGAGGAGGGGCAGGAAGGGAGGCTGGGGTGGAAGCTTGCCTGCCCTGCAGCAGCAGCAGGCAGGACCAAGCTTCTACACCCTACCCCGTGCCAAGGGTGGGGGGGCCGGCAGAGAACAGCAGGCCGGGGTGGGCAGGATTTTTAAGGGCACGCTGCTGCCTGCCGGGGTCCCGGCCTGGGTTCGGCAGCGGGTGCTGACGCGGCCAGCGGCTGGGACCCGGCAGGCAGGCAGCAGCGTGCCATTAAAAATCAGCTCGCGTGCAGTCTTTGGCACACATGCCACAGGGTGCTGAGCCCTGTACTAGATGATGAAGATGTACAGAGTGCAAACATAAGACCATATCATGCTATTGGGCTCTAGAGAGTGGGCAGAAGACTATGAGAGCAGATTTAAGGTTCTTTGGGCTACCTTACCTTTGTGTTTCCAATTTTTAATTAAAAAGTCTTCACTTTTTTTTTAAAAAAAAAATACAGCATAGTTAAGTTCTCTCACCACCCTTTAATTATTGATATATATTTACTACCTTAACTCCAGCTTTATTATTTATGCCCCGCATTATGAAGGATAATGTACCAGAAACAATAAAACAATATTTCACTTTGAATTCTCTCTATACTGCAAAGAGAATGCCTTTAGTTATGCTGAACAAGAACTAAGGTTGCAATATGGAAATTAGGAACAAAGATTCAGGTTTTGTTTTCTAAAGGTGTTAGGCTAGAGGATCAATTTACCAAACTTTAACCAGCTTTAAGATCAGAAGCATTACCTGGTTAGGGTAAGAGAATCAGGCTCATGGTGTAATTCTGCCTCTCTCCAACTGTGGGGCAAAACATGCTGTCTACAGTCCACCTGATATTAATTTCTACTTAACAGCATTGAAGTTCTGGAGCAATATTTCACATTTAATTTTCTATAATCGTAACAGCATCATGATTTGTATCAATGGCCCTGTGGCATGTCAATTGTTTAAACTACTTTCTATAGACTCATAAGAGTTGTAGACATGAACAGTTTCATTGTTTGTTAGTTGCTGAACTGAGAACGTCTTCCTTTTTATAAAGCATAACTAAATGGATTTTGCTGTTCAGTATTAACGTTATATTAAGTGATTTTTAGACAATTGTTGGCTCCCAGGAGGAAATCAAGTGGAACTGAAATATTTTGGAATACATTTGTCTTTAAAACTGGGGAAAAAACCACCAACACAAGAGACGTTTTCTTACATTTACATCTTAAAAAAGCTAATGTGTTTTTAAAAAAGCATAAGTTTAAAAAAAAAAAAAGGAACTACTCATTCTACACTAATATCTACTAGAACAGATCCTGGTTTCTGCTCTCTTCACTTCTTGAAGAGAGATTAGAATATTTCTTGTAGTATTACTAAGAAGTTCAACACAAGCACCATTTGGTTTAACTGTTATTCTTTATGGTTTAGTTACCTTATAACAAAATTCAAATTCCTTTTAACAACAAAACTGATCTGGAGAAATAAATCTAACCTCTACTAAAACAGCATACTTGCAATGATATTTTGAATGTTTCCACAGGAATCGTTCCCTTATTCACTACACATCCTGTATATAAATGACTTACTGCTTGTCTATCTGACAGACATACAGAGTAACACACAGTGGAAGAGGCTATGCAGGTGCAACCAGTGTAGAAAGCACTTCTAAAAAAATCAGGTGTCTAACTATGATTTAGGAGAGCTGAAGATTCTGGCCTGTGTTGTAATACATGCATTACAAAGGGGGGGAGGGGGGGATTAAGATTGCATGAGCAACCCTAACACTGGCATTTCTTTACTCCTAGGTACTGTATAAACACAGAGTAAGAGACAATCCTGCTCCAAAGAACTTCATTCACCTCATCCACATACCATGAGCCCAGGTTCATGTACAATAACAGCCTGTCTCAGAAATAATACAAGCAACAGCCCCTTTCCCCTTCCATGGCTACTGAAAAGGCAGGGTGAATTCTCTGTGGAATCTGAAATGGCCAGCTAAAGTGTCCAGTTAGTAAATAAAAGAGTATGGATAAGAGTAAAGACTAGATGACTATACAGACCCATAACCATCACATAAGAATAGCCATACTGAGTCAGACCAATGGTCCATCTAACCCAGTATCCTGTCTTCCAACAGTGGCCAATGCTAGGTGCTTCAGAGGGAATGAACAGAACAGATAATCATCATGATCCATCCCCATCACGATCAAAGGGGATTTATTTGAAGGATAACGAAAGGGACATTTCCACTGACCATAGCAGATCATGCATTTTCCCATTAAAATATGCAGCTGTGGTCCATCCATCCCAAGAATTCCCACATAACTTAGGAGAAACCACAGAGCCCCTCAACCCTGTTAAACACAGGCTCTGCTGTCAAAGGGCCTATCTCAACTCCACAAATTGCTGACCATACTGTTGAGCAGTCCCCCATAAAAAGTCCCATAAAATCTGCCACTGAGCAAGAAAGTAAGAACTCCATCCCTTCAAAATAAAATAATACACTGTTAACGTGCTCCCACCCCTTCACAAACATGAGTAAAATCCCCTCGCCAAACAGGCCCAACAGACTAAGATCCATTCCTTCTTGTTCAAATACAGGTTTAGCTGCCTCATGGGTTATCTTGCAGATCGCAGATGACTTCAGGGAACTCAGAAGCATACTGAAAAAGAATGTCCAAATGAACTTCTCTGTGATCCTTCCTGTCCCATGAGCAAAGGAATACAGAATGCAGAAAATTCTGAAAGCGAAGCACTGGCTAAGTGAGTGATGTAGGGTGGAGGTTTTGGGTTTGTGAAATATTGGTGCATCTTCTATGGTGAGACACAGATTTATAGTTTGGAGGGCCTCCAACTGAGTAGAAGGGGGACCAATCTTCTTGGGGACAGGCTGTCTAGAGTAAAGTAGTTAAACTAATAACAAAGAGGGAGGGCAAAACGAGGGAAGATATGAGTACTTAGCACAACAATCGAGATGATGAGAACATAATTAATCAAGCAACCTAAGGACATGAAGAGAAGAAATTCTTTAATAGCCTATAAACCAAAGCTAGGAGCCTGGGCAACAAACAAGAGGAAATGGAATTGTTCATCTATGAGCATAAATTATAATTAAGGCCCTATTTCATTCGTGATATTGTGGATCCTACAATATTAGGCTTCTACTGCACTTTTGATTTTAATTACTTTACTTTGCACACTCCATAATTTTGCATACATTTTGAGTATGCAATTAGTACTGCACTAACATTAAATACCTGTAAAATGTAAAAGGCTAAAATGACCAGACTTGGACTTTCTATAGCAATTGTGTTAAAACTTTTAGTCTTCTGAATTTTATATTGTACCGGTCACTTTTTATTTGTTAAATGAATGTAATATAGTTGCAGCAAAATGTCTGGTTATCAAAAAAATCTGTAGGCGTAACATAATACTGGAGCCTTTATATATCATTCCAGCAATTTTTTTCTTAAACAAATAGGTCTACTCTGGCTTTTCCAAATTGCCGCTATTAATAAAGGTCCCTTATTACTTTTCTGCGATTTTCCATGTCTTGTCCTCAACTCAGCTGCAATTATTTTACCTCTGTATTTGGCACTGGTGCAACCACTGCTGGAATACTGTGTCCAGTTCTGGTGTCCACAATTCAAGAAAGATGTTGATAAATTGGAGATGGTTCAGAGAAGAGCCACAAGAATTATTAAAGGATTAGAAAACGTGATTTACAGTGATAGATTCAAGAAGCTCAATCTATTTAGTTTAAGAAAGAAGATTAACAGGTGACTTGATTACAGTCTATAAGTACCTACATGGGGAACAAATATTTGATAATGGGCTCTTCAATCTAGCAGAGAAAGGTATAACATGATCCAAGGGCTGGAAGTAGAAGCTATACAAACTTAGGCTGAAAATAGGGCATACATTTTTAATAGTAAGAGTAACTAACCATTGGAACAACTTATCAAGCATCATGGTAGAGTTTCCATCACTTTTTAAAACAAGACTGTTTTTCTAAAAGATATGTTTAGGCACTATTTTGGGAAAGTTCTATGACCTTATTATACAGCAGGTCCGACTAGACCATCACAATGGTTTCTTCTGGGCTTGGAATCTATGAACTGTTAGGGAACCAACCTCTGAATCACAATATTTCCTGACTCCTGATTGCCCTATCCACCCATGTTCAAATACAGGTCAGACCATCAACAGTCACCCCTTCTCCAAACACAGGTTTGATCCTCATGGATCTCCTAGTTACTTACACTGCCCTATAACCATTGTACGGGAGCACCTCAAATATTTAAAAAAGAGAAAAATCTCTCTCCCACGCGCTTTCTGACAATAAGAGAAATAGTCTGATCAGTTCATTTTTTTAAATGTATGTGTGAGAGAGTAGGTGTGTTGTGAGCCTGTCTCTCTTTGCACAAAAAGTTTATTGAGGGAAAGCCAAGCCTAAGACAGGTTGTGCATGGAGTTCTGTGGTCATTTTATTTACTGCAGGAGAGTTCACAGACTAAGTCTACCTCCAGCGCAAGTTGAGTTTCTAAGGCATGAGCTTCGCCTATCAGTCTGCCACCCAGTCCCCTTCAAACATATGTCCTACTGCCAGGATCCCGCTCTCTGCACCTCAGATACAAGCTACAAAGTCAAGTATTCCACACATCGCTCTGGCCTGTCAGGATTTTCATCTCCCTTGCCCAAAGCACAGGCATGTCTGCTAGTGATCTTACATTTGAAACACAGGGCTTCCCAAAAGAAATCCCCATCTCCAAACTAATTGAACATGGAAGAGAATTCCTGCCAAATACAGGCACAACCGTCAGGGATCCTTGGCATCCAAATTTCCTACTTTCAAAGAATCTTATCCCTCAAACACAGGCAAGACTGTCAGTGATTCTCCCTCTCCCATTCTATGTTATGCAAGAGTTCAGGCTAGATGATCAAATGAGGTCTTCTATCCATAAAATTTATGAGTTTACCAATCCCAAATATAAAATCAGTTGGTCAGAAAGCCCCTCACATCTTCGTCTAAAACAGAGGATAAACTGTTAGGGTTTCCCTGGCCACCAGCCACAGGTTTAAGGAGGGGACATCCCCATTCCCAGCTAAACACCGGCTGAAATGTCAGAGGATTTCCTGCCACTTTCCCGCAACCTTGCTGGGAACCTACCCTTTCCCAAACACAGGCTTGGCTTTTAGGGATTCCCCTTGTTAACCCAAATAGAACAGACTGCCCGGGATTAATCCTGCCAACCTAAACACAGGCTAGAATGTCAGGTAGCCATCTCTCTTATCCCTTCTGACACAGGCTGGCCCAGGGATTTCTCTCCACTAGAAACACACAGATATATAGAGCTGTCATGGACCCACCCTCTCTTCACTCATGGGACAGACTGTCCGAAGTTCCCACAGTCAGGAACATCAATGATCCCTTTCCTCCCAAACAGGACTCCAGATATAGGCCTTATCAAGAATCCTTACAAGCCTCGATGGGTATGTCTACACTGCAGCTGGGAGCAAGCCTCCCAGCCCAGGTAGACAAACTTCTGCTAGCAGGACTTGAGCTACCATGTGAATAGCAGTGTGGACGTTGCAGCTCGAGCTGGAGTTTAGGCTCTCAAGCCTATTGGGTTGAGAGCCCAAGCCACAACATCCACACCGCTATTTTTAGTGCATCACCACAAGCTCTGCTAGCGAAAGTGTGTCTTCGTAGGCTGGGAGGCTTGTTCCGAGCTACAGTGTAGACATACTGAAAGTCAATGATCGCCTTCCCCGACCCCTCCAAACGTAGACCTATCCAAGATTCCTCACCCCCACCCTAAACACAGGCCTATAAGGGATCTCCCTTGCAAATACAGACCCATCAGGGATTTCACTCCCCCACATACTTGTATCTCCAAACACAGCATTTCCCAATCCAAGGTCATACCCCCAGGAAGAGTCAGACTAATGCAATGAGGATCCAGAGCAGATGAGAAGAACTGGATGACTCTGAATCTGACTACTGATCCATCCCAATAAAAAAAACGTGAGACTGTGGGCACTTCCATGAAAGGCACTTGCTTTCCACCCCGACTACCAAAGGGCTCCTAATTAAACTGAATGGCCACATGAACAGCTAACTGGCCTAAATACTCTCACACAAGCCTGATTACTAAACAACTCCCTGCTTCCTAACACACAAGCCAGGCTGTGATGGATTCCCTCTCCCAAGGCACAGGGCCTGGCTCTCAGGGATCTCCCTGTTCCCCCCATGCACCAGGGGTGGGGCTGGCTGTCAGGGATCCCCCCCTCAAGGTACAGGACTGGCGGTCAGGGAATCTCCTCACCCGCCCTAAGACTCAGGCATGGCTGTCAGGGATTTCCCTCATCCCCTAAAAGCACAGACCCCAGCTGTCAGGAATCTCTCTCAGCCCCAGGCACGGGGGGAGGCCGGCTGTCAGGGATATTCCTCCCCCTTCCCCAAGCATGGGACCCGCCTATCAGGGATCTCCCCCCCTCCCAGGCACGAGCTCTCAGGGATAGTTCCCCCACCCCAGACACAGCCCCTGGCTGTCAGGGATATCCATCTCTCCCTCCCACAACAGGCACGGCCCCTGGCTGTCAGGGATCTCCCCCACCTCTAGCCCCCCCCAAGCAGGAACCCCAGCTGTCAGGGATATACCCCCACCAGGCACAGGCCCTGGCTACCAAAGATATTCCCCCCCCCCCGGCCAGACACGGCCCCCCCACCCCCCGCCGGCACGGGCTCTGGCTGTCAGGGATATTCCCGCCCCCCCGCCAGGCACAGCCCCCCCTCCCCCCGCCGACACGGGCCCTGGCTGTCAGGGATATTCCCACCCCCTCCCCGCCAGGCACGGCCCCCCCGCCAGGCACGGGCCCTGGCTGTCAGGGATATTCCCACCCCATCCCCGCCAGGCACGGGCCCTGGCTGTCAGGGATCCCCCCGCCTCTCGCCCGCCCCCAGGCACAGGCCTGGCTGTCAGGGATTCCCCGTACGTATCCACGGCCCAGGAGAGGGGGCTGGTGAGGGCCCGGGCGCCGCATGCGTGGGTTGTTGAGCATCCTGTTTATCGGGGACGGGACGGGGCGGGGCCCCTAACGCGGACCCCCTGCCCAGGCTCCCCTCCCCCCGGTCTCCGGGCCTGTGGAGGCTCCGGTCCCCGCCCGGCCCAGCCCGACACGACCCCCTCCTCACCGTGTCAGCGACAATACGGCCAAGGCCGGGGCCGGGTTCCTCCGCGCCGCATCCTCCCGGCCGCCCTCACGGACGGGGCCAGGGCGGGACCCGGACCAGCCCGCCGCCGCTTCAGCCCCTTCTCAGAGAGCCGAAGCAGCGAAACCAAAATGGCGGCGGCAGGCGGCAGCGGCAGCTCCAACCTCAGCGCGAGCGAGCGCCTCGTACCCCGCCCTCCTCGCGCCTGTCCACGCCCCCAGCAGACACACCCCCTGCTTTGCTCGGCCCCGCCTCCTCTGCAGATCCCATTGCCTTCCAGGGCCAGGGGAGGCTGAGGGCGGGTTTAATCTGCTGGGGGCGGGGCTCAGAGAACTCGGCTCCCCATTTCCGCGCGTTTTTGTTCCCCTAGCAGGTTTGTCCTTTCAGAGCATCCGTAGTAAGCAGATCCCTCCATGACTTCCGTTTCTTCCCGTGTAAGATGGCGGCGCCCAGGGGCGTGCTGGGAGAGTTGTGAGCGGTCTAGTGGCTTGTGCGGGGTCCCCATCTGCCGGTGAGGCCTCACGGGGTCCTGTGCTTGGGTGAGCGAGAGAGGCCCTCCGGCACGCGGGCAGCTGTATCCCGCTGTTCCCCCGCGTTTGGGGAGGGGCCGCTCGCGGGACGGTGATGAAGCGTGTACTTGCCGCTGCGGAACCTGTGGCGACGCGAATGGGGTCCTAAGACGGCTCGGTTGTCAGGGGCCCAGGGAGGCAGCTGCCCAGCCCGCAGCACCGCTCCGGAGTGGTGGGGCAGTGCTGGGTCTCAAGAGTTTTCAGAGGCCTCAGCTACGGGCCCTCGAAAATTCCGGGGAGAGCGAGCCAAAAACACCCATCGGGACAATGGAGCTGGGACCCCAGCCTGAGGGCTAGTGGCTTTGGGGGGCAGGGCGCCAAGTTTAACGCCCTCTACCCCGGCCCTCACTCATGGTGTCTTCTGCTTTTACCCCTATTTTATATTTGTTCATTTCCTACAGGATCTTCCCTTTGCTATGACCTCTTCTCTATCTCCCCCACCCAGTAGTGTTGCCCTTTGGAGTCTCACTGGATCCCAGCTTGGTCCACCCATGCTGTTGCTTTGACTCACAGTGTGAAATCTGGCACACCTGCCACTTGTCAGTTATATTTGGCTCCTAATGTATTTTCCTTGTTGCCCTCTCAGTAATTTCCACCTTTTCCCTCCAAATGCTATGAACCTTCGGGTCCCAGTATCCCTTTGCCACTCTTCTGAAAGGGCCTTCACCCCCAACAAATCTGAAAGCCTCAGATTTTGGTGTTGTGAAGAACCTTTGCAATTTGGCTGACTCAATGTTCCTATTCATAACAGACACAGCAGTGGATATGCTCAATGATTCCCAAGCGGCCATTGATTGAAAATTAACCAGTATCTTCAGTTCTTGCTGCTGCTTTTGGGACCTCTGTGGGTAGCAGTGACACTGATAGTCTGATCACTCTGTGCTGCAACCTGTGAAAGCTCTGAATAGACTAAACAGTGGAGCTAGTTACTGGAGAAAGGTGAAGCTATAGTAGGATCTGGGAACGGTACCTTGGCAGAACTGTCAGCATTTTAACTTTCCTTGCCCTCTGGGTAGATTGCAGCCACCATTTTTTACAGCAGTCTGAGACTGCTATTTTTTATTCTTTGCCTGTTAGATATCTGAAACCTTTGTGTGTGCATGTGGGGTAGCGTGAGAGGGAGAGATTGATGGGACACATTAGAAGATATTGGTAAAGAGATATTTGGGGAGGAGCAGAGGGAGAGCAGATGTGAGTGGGGTAGAGAATACAGTGTAGGGAGAGAGGAGATTCACTATGTGAATCTGCCATGGAGGGTGTGTGAAGGAAAGTCACTGTGCTTCTCCTGCCATATCATTTCCTTTTGGGGTTCTTGAATCCCATGGTAAATACACCAGTACTAAACATCCAGTTTTTAAAGCTTCTAAAGAATCTTGTTTTTCAGATTAATGTAGGGAGGGAGACACCAGATTAGGGTTTCTCTGAGGTGAAGATGCTTGTATATGTAACCTTCAGGCTACTTCATAGAGAGAGTTTTCACTGGTAAATTAATTGTGTGGCTGAGATGCCTCCAAAATTTCTTGCTGTTTACTTTTTAAAATTACTATCCACAAGCAATTTCAAAATAAGGTGCAAACTTTAACAGTGAGGGTAACTACCGTAGGAACAATTTACCTACTAACATGGTGGATTCTCCATCACTTGAAGTCTTTAAATCAAGATTAGATATCTGTCTAAAAGATATGTAATAGCTCAAATAGAAGTTATGGGTTTGATGCAGAAATTATTGGGTGAGGTTCTTTGGTTTATCTTATACAGGAGGGCAGACTAGATAGTCAGAATGGTCCCTTCTGGCCTTGAATTCTATGTCTCAGTGAGCTGCCTCTTGCTCTCCAGAACCAGCAGTAGTTGGTGTAGGGCCTTGTAATGATTTTCTGTGACACCCCCCCCCCCCCCCCCCACAAACTCACTCACATATATGGTGGTTCAAAACTATGCCCGATTTGAGATGGATTCTCTATGACTTGAGGAGGCTTCCAAGTAGCACAGTTGATACTGCTGCTCTGAAAGTGGTCTCAAAAGACTGAATTCAGGTTTCTTCAGTGGCAGAATGTGAGTGGCATCCTGGATTGTTTTTGAACTTAGTCCTTATTTTAATAAGACCAGGCACAAGTCAGTGAAATAGCTGTTTATAGTAGAGAAGTTCATGACTCCTAGACAAAGGGGTTAAACTCTTGTGAAAAAGTTGAATTACTCCTTTCTGTTCCTCACCAATGTCTTGTTATCATTCTATGTGCTGGCACTGGAGAGTAGAATGAGCTAAGAATTTCAGGAAGTTTTTTATGTGGCAAAACAAAAACTTGCTCTTTTAAATTTGTTTCTTGCTGATTGTTCAGTGTGAGATCAGAGCGCCTCTTTACAAGGCTAATGTAATCCTTCCTTAAGTGTTCAGTTATTTTCCTTCCTCCTCAGCATAATGAGAATTCCAGATACAATTCCACCCAGTTAAAAAGAAAAGGAGTACTTGTGGCACCTTAGAGACTAACCAGTTTATTTGAGCATGAGCTTTCGTGAGCTACAGCTCACTTCATCGGATGCATATGCATCCGATGAAGTGAGCTGTAGCTCACGAAAGCTCATGCTCAAATAAACTGGTTAGTCTCTAAGGTGCCACAAGTACTCCTTTTCTTTTTACGAATACAGACTAACACGGCTGTTACTCTGAAACCTTCCACCCAGTTAGTAACCTTTGTCTTCCTTCATAAATTAGCTTTTGTGTTTCCTCTGTGCAGAAGCTGTTAACCACAGGAAGATCAGAAGCTATTGGTTCCTGAAAGTCATCCACTCCTGAGAGGTTGGTGTCTTGCTCTGAATGTATAATATAATAACTTCTCACAAGTGCAGGGTTTTTTTAAATCTGTTACATTTTGTGTTGTGTTCTCACATGCCCTTTAGGATAGTGCTATGAAGACAGCCTTGAGCACAAATATCCTGATTGAATTGATTTTTGGGACCCTCTGTTCTTTCCTCAATCTGTCTATTGTGCATTTTGCTGCTTTTCCTTCTGTCATGGTAACCAAAGCTGGCTGTTGAGAAACAAACTCTGACAGATGGAGGAGCAGGAGCGAATTGAGAAGCTTTCTATGTCTCCTAGTGTTGTCTTGCATGATTTCTGCTTCATACTATCTAGTAATATTAAACTGACTTCCCTTATTCAGAAAGGGGATCATCTTTTGAGTCAGCCTGTTAAAATCATAAGGAAATGGGAATATCCATCCTTCAAGATAGCTGAGTGCAATACCTAGGCTTTCAGTCTTTAAAGCTACTTATCAAGTATGGTGCTTATTGCAAATATCTCTGCAAAATATCCTTCTCCGTTAGATGTAACTGTTATGCTGTCCCCCAAGGCAGTGCTGCTGTTTTAATAACCTGCTTTACTGTTGTGAAGCACATACACACCACCTGATGCTTTGTCAGAATCCTATTTATCTATTTAGATGGTAAGCTCGTTGAGCAGAAACAGTTTGTCCTCTATGTTGGGTATAGTTGACACTAAACAAAAATCATATATTTCCCAAAGTCCTTCACCTTGGGATTTGGGAGATGCTTACATATCAAGTTTTTGTGTGATATTTGACATATTTTTAGCTAACTTTTTGAAGAGCGTGGACATAGGATTCTGAGTAAAGGAAAATCAATTGCTTGCAAATAGTTCTAAAGCCAGAAGGAGACAGTGCAAAGTTTTTCTTCATTCTCATTGACATAAAAAATAATTTATGCCCAACTGGATACATAGTTAACCTGACTTCATTTATTCTCTTGGGAGCTCACTAGGATTCTCTCTTCATGGAACAGGCTCACAGCATGACTGATTAGAGAGAAGATGGAAGAAGAGCTCTGTGTAAGCTCGAAAGCTTGTTTCTCTCACCAGCAGAAGTTGGTTCAATAAAAGATATTTCCTCCCCCACTTTCTCTCTCTCATATCCTGGGACCAGCAGGGCTACAATAACACTGTAGACACCATGGCTGATTACAGTTCCTAAGACACGCATTTGACAACTTGATAGGAGAGATCAGATATTGTGAATTGCTGTGAGTAAACTCCACTCTTGTCTCTGCAGGGATAATGCTGAGAAGTGTGAAAGGAGTGATCTGCCAGGGGCCCAAGGTGAGTCCTGCACTGGCTCTGTGAAGTATATCCTTTGCTGGATCTCCGTCTTGGGATCTGGAATGATTATAACTATAAAGCGTCCAGAATGCTATTTTTCACATTATACTGCATAATATAAGTCATTTTGAAAACAGAAAATCTGCTGGATTTGCACTAAAGTCATCCTTTCTCAAGAACATTGAGCAGCACTACCCTTGGTAAGAAGATCCACTACTGATGATGCCCTTGATTCTTTACTGTGCCTCCCGAGGGGGTATGGCCCAAGAAGGCGGGTAAAGATGGGGCAAAGATGGCTTTTGTATGCTCTTTACACCTCTGGGCTTGGCTGCAGGCCTATCTGCCCCCTGTGTGACTCAGAACAACTCTAGGGGGCCACTTATGGGTCATGCTCTTGCCTAAAGTAGCTGAAGTGCAGAGTAATGTGGTCCTGCTCTGGCCTGGCATGCGCCCCTATCCTGGGGACACTGTCAGAAGTAGAATCATGGGGTCATCTTAATGACCTTACGCTTGCTAGGGTTTTGTCCCTGGGGGCTTTCTGCTCTGGGTTTTGTCCCTGGGGGCCAATTAAATTGGTTCTGTGGCCCTTTTATGGCAAACAGCAGCACAGTTGTGAGGGCCTTTGTCTTCAGAAAGATTTAACCCTCAGAATAACAGCTTTTTGCATGTCAGTCTAGTCATGTGACTACCTTCCAGCAGCTCTTATGGCCTTTAAATCTCAAATGTTCATTGACTGAGGAATGTAACTTCATCTGTCAGCAAACCTGCAACCCTAAATTGTTCCAAGTGGCCAGGAAGCAGGCTCCCAGCTTCTGAATGCAAATGGATTATAACAGCAGTTCATCTTGCCTATTTTCAAGCTGTAAAGTTTTGTGAATTTATGGTTTTAATTGTAGGATTTTTACCTGCTTGTGTGTAAACTAGGAATTTAAAAGCCAGGGCTGGATTGAAGCATAGACACTTTAGGCCCTGTCAAGGTCCCCATCTCCTGGAGCCATGTTACATCAGACTCTAAGCTGTTTTTTGAAAAAAAAGTAAGGGCTTGTCTACATGAAGTTTTTGTACCAATTGAACTGCTTGAAACCAGTATAGTTAAAGCAAGCAATACCCCCCTTGTGTGGATGCAGTTACACTGGTATAAAGGTACCTTCCTACCAGTAGAACTCCGCCATATTAGGCGGTTATGTTGCTTTAACTTTTGGTAAAAAGTACTGTCCCTAGCCGAAAAGGTGAAGTTTGGTACTACACCAAACTATACAACTATATGGAAAAAATACCGGGTCTAAGTTTCTAGCCCTTGTGATGGCAAAGAAAAGCCTGAATATGTGAACCAAATAAAAGCAAGACAACAATACCTTCCAGAGTACAGACAGCATGAAAAAATGAGGTATGAACTGCTCTGTGCATCTCAACTAGGTGCTAACTCCAAGACCCAGTGCTGGGTGGTTAAGGAAATGCCAATGCCACCCCAGAAAAGGACTCTGTGTAGCAGGAGGAGAAGAGTGCAGTGGGCCCACCAACCCTACCCAAGAAGATTCATCCAAGTTGCTAGGGGTCCTTCTTACTGCTACCTCTGCCTTTCTGGGAAGTAAGGAGGGGGCTTAGTGCCACAGTCCTGCCTATTTATGGATAGAATCCAGAGTCTCAGTCTGTTTTGCACTAAGAATACTCCATTGCATCACTAGCTCAAAGATTACACTTGCACACTCAGCATGTGTGTCAGTATACTAGTCTGGGGATACAAACAATGAGCAGGATTTAAAGACCTAGTGCACTACCTCAGAATGTAAAATCTACAGCTTTGTGAACACAATGCTAATGCATTAGCTTTGCCCGTCTGGGGTGAATCATGAATAGTGAAGAGGGTCTTCTAGTTGTTTGTTCTGTTTATATCAGGGTGACCTCTTTTGAGATGACTTCTAAATGCTCTTTTGTCAAGAACTGTATCATTCCTGTGCTGCAGAGGGAGAACATACAAACTGTTTCCAGAGACAAGATTCCTGTTGTGCAGTGCCATATTTATCACTGAGACCTGCATAGAATGTAGGGAATCGCTTTTATGGTGATTTATTGAATAAGTGCATGGCAAGTGAGCTGCAGGGATTCATGTAGAAACAGCTCCACCTTATGGCTTTTGGCTTCTTGATGAATCCCTGATTTAGCATGGTTGTAGGTGGCTTGCCATTTAAGAGGTTTGAGTTAGATTACTGTCTTCTGGCAGACAGCAATTTAATATAAATGCCACTTGCTAGGACTGAGATAAATTATGTTCAGATCGCATTTGAACAGCTTGTTCAATTTACATACCTGCTTTTCAAAATTAATTAAATGAAATCCTGTGATGAACTGAAGATATGAATACACAAGTATTCCATGTGAATAGCTTTACAGCCTTGAGGGTGAAGTTGTAAGCCATCATCTTTCTTGCCCCCACTATAAGGGGCCAAGCTGTGCCTTGTTGTTTTAAAAAGTCAAGGCATGTAGTGTATATATTAATGGTGGTCTAGGAGTAAACCTTTTATGGTACAAAATAAAAATAAAGCTTTTAAATTCCCCTAACAATAACTGGTTTCAGAGTAGCAGCCGTGTTAGTCTGTATCCGCAAAAAAGAAAAGGAGTACTTGTGGCACCTTAGAGACTAACAAATTTATTTGAGCATAAGCTTTTGTGAGCTACAGCTCACCTCATCAGATGCATGCCGTGGAAAATACAAACAACAACTGGCAATCTTTATCAGTCCCTCTTCTTGGCTCGTTTGCTGTCTGTGACATAAGAATCTGTCAGTTCCAAGGACTGAGTGACATTTGTTGCTCCCATACAGGAGCATCATTACATGTAGATTGGGGGGAAAAGGAACCCTTGGTAGTCCAATGTCTAGTGAGTTACTGTTGATTTTCTCTATTTGCCAATGGTAACTCCTTCTGAACATGAGACTGAAAATGTTTATTTTCACGTGCAACAAGGTGACAGTTTGAAGACTTGATTTTGTTGATGTTGAATTATTGTAGAATATTGGGAATGTTTTAGTTTAATCACTTAAGTGTCTTGCAAAATCGAATTGACCAATAAACTGCAGTGAACTCAGAAAATGCAGATATGTATCCTTAAAGTTCTAGGACAGTTGTTAGAGCTGTTGCATTATGTTTTGGGGTAGATTGGTACCCATCACTCAAGGGGCTTGTAATTTGGTTCTCTATCCATTCTAACATATTTAGGTGGACTTTGTGTCCAGGTATATTAAAAGTTGCATCTATGGGATGGTGCAGAAAGGAGTCCCTAAATGGAAATTGCCAAAGCAGTGTGACGAACGAGGAATGTTGTGCAGGTGATCCTAAGAAATACATCATGCTATCTCATGCCTTTTGGATCATCTGTCTACGGGACAAAGAGAATTGTCTTCACTTCATGTAGTATCCAAGCTTTACTGAGGCCGTGGGATTTCGCTTTGGGAAAAGTGGAATTAGCAGTCCTGGTCTCAAAGCTGTGTAAAAATGGAAACAAATTCCTGAGATGAGCTATATATCTTATCCTGTTTACTGGAAGACTTATGTGGGCAGGCATCGGGAAGAGTGGGATGGGGAGCAGGAAGTCTGGCACAAGGTCCTGGTTTTCCTGGCTTGTCTATATAGAGCTTAGAATTTGGCTTTCATTCAAGCCATGATGGATGTGGGGGAGGGGGAATCTGTGGTGCTTTCGGGGAGGGAGTCAATAGCGGACTAGTGCAATAACTTTTCATTTCTGTGACCCAGGCCAAGATTTGAACCCAGTTTACTAAGTCCTGACTTGTCTACATCACTGATCAGCCACACGTTGTGAAGCACTTTGAAGTCTCAGCAGGAGAGATGCATATTTGAGAAGCAGGGGATGTTGCAGGGCAGGCTTGAGCTGCATTGGCAGAGCTGTGAGGGAGGGAGTCAGGACCGAAACAGCATGAGCGGTAGATAGTTGAAACTGAGGTACCGCTGGCAGAGACTGGGAGGTTGTGGGGATGGGAAGGACTAGAACTGCAGGGGTTATACCAGGTCATGACTGAGGTGTACTAGCAGAGCAGGGAAAGGTACTTTCACAGCCCCAGTTGTTGACACTGCTTGACTCAAGTGAGTGCTCTTAATTCCTTGCTCTCACAAGCACTAAAATAAGTCATACATCTTTAGATGAAAATAAAATCTTTTAAAATTAATAAATAAGTAAATAATGGCCAAATGAGACATCTCTCCAAATTGTGTGATGCTAAGGAGAAAAGGGCACCCTTGGGGCAAATAGAGACTACCTAGCCATATGATGATAAACCTGAAGATTGATGGTATAAACATGGAGGTGTTTACCTGCATAATGCCTGCTATTACGAAGGTTAGTTAAATATGTAGAGTGGAGAATACAAACTGGTTTTGTTCCTTTCCTAAGCAGAGAGACCTGAAATGCTGAATCAGGAGCACAGTCATATTTAATTTGGATGTGGGTTAATCTGAGCGTTCTGCTTTCTTCTAAGCCCTGTGATGCCTTTCAGGTGACCCCACGTAAGACCCTCAAATGCTGATGGCAGAAAAGCTGCATGAAACAATGTGGAATTAAAGCAGCTGTTCTGTGTCTAAATCTTGGTGTTTTGGCTTTACATAGTGCTGCTCTCATCTGTGCTGGGGAACAAATGGACTGTACAGGAATGCAAAGCAGGAAACTGCTTTCTTTGTGTCTTGAGTTGGAGACAGCAACTGTTGCTGTCTGTAATACTTAAGCAGGTTTTCATTTCTCTTTGTTTTGGCCTCTCCTCAGCCTCTCTGCCCTGAGTGTGTGGGACAATTTATTCACTGTGTTGTCTCTGAGCTCAGCTTCTATGTTCACCTTTAACATTTTCTTTCACCTTGGCCTACTAAAATCTCTTCTTTTTATTCCTTGCTACCCTTAATCCCCTGCCCTCTCTGGTTAGGACTTACAGGCACGCTTCATGAGTTTCCTATAGAGTAGCTTGTATTCGCTCAGCTGGCTGTTTGTTTCTCCTTCATAGTTCTGTTTTAATGAAAAATTCTGTATGCTGGGACACAGTTAGCCAGGAAATCAATGCAATGAGTTTAATTATAAATACCAAATAGTGGGCAGTGCTGCATTAATCCCACAGTAATTGAAGCGATTATGGAATACTAGGCAGCTTGAATTTGCAGGGTACTAGCTGCCATTCATCACTGTAGGCAGAAACCTTACAGGAACTTCTCAGCTATAAGACTTTAATGGCTGCACTGTGCTCTTCAGCTGTCCTTAATGGGATAAAAACAACCAGGAGTCCGGTGGCACTTTAAAGATTAACAGATTTATTTGGGCATAAGCTTTCATGGGTAAAAAACCCACTTCAGATGTATGGAGTGAAAATTACAGATACAGGCATAGATAGATATTGGCACACGAAGAGAAGGGAGTTGGCCTTCAACATTGGTTCTCCATTTGTAAGGTAATTCAGTCAGAATGGATGTAGTCCACTCCCATTAAGGACCGCTATTATCTATATCTGGCTATTTGGACTCTCTCCTCAGACCCTACGCTACCAGCACTCCTAGCTATCTTCGAGACACCACTGACTTCCTGAGGAAACTACAATGCATTGGTGATCTTCCTGAAAACACCATCCTGGCCACCATGGTTGTGGAAGCTCTCTACACGAATATTCCACACGAGGATGGTCTACAAGCTGTCAGGAACAGTATCCCTGATGTGGCCACGGCACACTTGGTGGCTGAGCTTTTGACTTTGTCCTCACCCACAACCATTTCAGTTTTGGGGACAACTTATACCTTCAAGTCAGCGGCACTGCTATGGGTACCCGCGTGGCCCCACAGTATGTCAACGTTTTTATGGCTGACGTAGAACAACACTTCCTCAGCTCTCATCCTCCTCTACTTACGCTACATTGACATCTTCATCATCATCCTGGACCCACGGGAAGGAGGCCCTTGAAGAGTTCCACCTGGATTTCAACAATTTCCACCCCACCATCAACCTCAGCCTGGACCAGTCCACACAAGAGATCGACTTCCTGGACACTACAGTGCAAATAAGTGGTGTCACATAAACACCATCCTATACCGGAAACCTACTGACCGCAATAGTTATCTACATGCCTCCAGCTTCCATCCAGGACACATCACATGATCCATTGTCTACAGCCAAGCCCTAAGATACAACCGCATTTGCTCTAATCCCTCAGACAGAGACACACACTTACAAGATCTCTGTCAAGCATTCTTAAAACTACAGTACCCACCTGGGAGAAGTGAGGAAGCACATTGACAGAGCGAGATGGGTACCCAGAAGTCACTTACAACAGGACAGGCCCAACAAGGAAAATAACAGAACACCACTGGCCATCACGTAGAGCCCCCAGCTAAAACCTCTCCAGCTCATCATCAACGATCTACAACCTATCCTGGAACACGATCACCCACTCTCACAGGTCTTGGGAGGCAGGCCAATCCTCGCTTACAGACAGCCCCCCAACCTGAAGCAAATACTCACCAGTAACTACACACCACACCACAGAAGCACTAACCCAGGAACCAATCCTTGTAACAAACCCTGTTGCCTTTTCTGTCCCCATATCTACTCTAGCGACACCATCATAGGACCCAAACACACCAGCCACACCATCAGGGGCTCGTTCACCTGCACATCTACTAATGTGATATATGCCATCATGTGCCAGCAATGCCGCTCTGCCATGTACATTGGCCAAACCGGACAGTCTCTATGTAAAAGGATAAATGGACAAATCAGACATCAGGAATGGTAACATACAAAAGCCAGTAGGAGAACACTTCAATCTCCCTGGACATTCAATAACCTATTTAAAAGTAGCCATTCTTCAACAAAAAAAACTTCAAAAACAGACTTCAAAGAGAAACTGTAGAACTACAGGTTTCAGAGTAGCAGCCGTGTTAGTCTGTATGCGCAAAAAGAAAAGGAGTACTTGTGGCACCTTAGAGACTAACAAATTTATTTGAGCATAAGCTTTCGTGAGCTACAGCTCACTTCATCGGATGCGTTCAGTGAATGAAAAGCATGGAGTCATAGAATCATAGAATATCAGGGTTGGAAGGGACCCCAGAAGGTCATCTAGTCCAACCCCCTGCTCGAAGCAGGACCAATTCCCAGTTAAATCATCCCAGCCAGGGCTTTGTCAAGCCTGACCTTAAAAACCTCTAAGGAAGGAGATTCTGCCACCTCCCTAGGTCACGCATTCCAGTGTTTCACCACCCTCTTAGTGAAAAAGTTTTTCCTAATATCCAATCTAAACCTCCCCCATTGCAACTTGAGACCATTACTCCTCGTTCTGTCATCTGCTACCATTGAGAACAGTCTAGAGCCATCCTCCTTGGAACCCCCTTTCAGGTAGTTGAAAGCAGCTATCAAATCCCCCCTCATTCTTCTCTTCTGCAGACTAAACAATCCCAGCTCCCTCAGCCTCTCCTCATAAGTCACGTGCTCTAGACCGCTAATCATTTTTGTTGCCCTTCGCTGGACTCTCTCCAATTTATCCACATCCTTCTTGTAGTGTGGGGCCCAAAACTGGACACAGTACTCCAGATGAGGCCTCACCAGTGTCGAATAGAGGGGAACGATCACGTCCCTCGATCTGCTCGCTATGCCCCTACTTATACATCCCAAAATGCTATTGGCCTTCTTGGCAACAGGGGCACACTGCTGACTCATATCCAGCTTCTCGTCCACTGTCACCCCTAGGTCCTTTTCCGCAGAACTGCTACCTAGCCATTCGGTCCCTAGTCCGTAGCGGTGCATTGGATTCTTCCATCCTAAGTGTAGGACCCTGCACTTATCCTTATTGAACCTCATCAGATTTCTTTTGGCCCAAACCTCCAATTTGTCTAGGTCCTTCTGTATCCTATCCCTCCCCTCCAGCGTATCTACCACTCCTCCCAGTTTAGTATCATCCGCAAATTTGCTGAGAGTGCAATCCACACCATCCTCCAGATCATTTACGAAGATATTGAACAAAACCGGCCCCAGGACCGACCCCTGGGGCACTCCACTTGACACCGGCTGCCAACTAGACATGGAGCCATTGATCACTACCCGTTGAGCCCGACAATCTAGCCAGCTTTCTACCCACCTTATAGTGCATTCATCCAGCCCATACTTCCTTAACTTGCTGACAAGAATACTGTGGGAGACCGTGTCAAAAGCTTTGCTAAAGTCAAGAAACAATACATCCACTGCTTTCCCTTCATCCACAGAACCAGTAATCTCATCGTAAAAGGCGATTAGATTAGTCAGGCATGACCTTCCCTTGGTGAATCCATGCTGACTGTTCCTGATCACTTTCCTCTCATGTAAGTGCTTCAGGATTGATTCTTTGAGGACCTGCTCCATGATTTTTCCAGGGACTGAGATGAGGCTGACTGGCCTGTAGTTCCCAGGATCCTCCTTCTTCCCTTTTTTAAAGATTGGCACTACATTAGTCTTAGAACTTAGTAAGTAATCTAGCTAGATATGCATTAGATTCTGTTTTCTTTAAATGGCTGAGAAAATAAGCTGTGCTGAATGGAATGGATATTCCTGTTTTTGTGTCTTTTTGTAACTTAAGGTTTTGCCTAGAGGGATTCTCTATGTTTTGAATCTAATTACCCTGTAAGGTATTTACCATCCTGATTTTACAGAGGTGATTCTTTTTACTTTTTCTTCTATTAAAATTCTTCTTTTAAGAAACTGAATGCTTTTTCATTGTTCTTAAGATCCAAGGGTTCCAAACTAACTCTTTCCCAGTAACCGGTGTTAGATGTTTGGTGGTGGCAGCGAAAGTCCAAGGGCAAAGGGTAAAATAGTTTGTACCTTGGGGAAGGTTTAACCTAAGCTGGTAAAAGTAAGCTTAGGAGGTTTTCATGCAGGTCCCCACATCTGTACCCTGAATGCATCCGATGAAGTGAGCTGTAGCTCACGAAAGCTTATGCTCAAATAAATTTTTTAGTCTCTAAGGTGCCACAAGTACTCCTTTTCTTTTTGTAGAACTACAGTTCATTTGCAAACTTAACACCATCAATTTTGGCTTGAATAGGGACTGGGAGTGGCTGACTCACTACAAAAGCAATTTTCCCTCTCTTGGTATTGACACCACCTCATCAATTATTGGGAGTGGACCACATCCATCCTGACTGAATTGGCCTTCAACATTGGTTCTCCACTTGTAAGGTTATTCCCTTCTCTTCATGTGCCAATATATATTTATGCCTGTATCTATAATTTTCACTCCATGCATCTGAAGAAGTGGATTTTTTACCCACGAAAGTTTATGCCCAAATAAATCTGTTTAGTCTTTAAGGTGCCACTGGACTCCTCGTTGTTTTTGTGGATAGAGACTAACACGGCTACCCTTGTGATACTTAATGGGATAACTCATTTAGGTAGAGAGCTCAGCTCTGTAAGGGTGGCAGATGGACTTAAGTGAATTGAAGGGGTTTAGAAGGATGCAACTGAACTTGCAGTATGGCTATACATAACATTGAGCTTTACACAATGAATTTCCTATGTATTCTAATTGCTGTGACCCCTACTTCCAGAGTAGGGCATGTTACATTGACTCTTCCCTGATGTGTCTAGTACGTGTGTAAAGCTACAACTGATAACTGGATTTTTGCATGTAATTATGATCTTTCAATTGCTGAGAAATGTTTTTCCTCTGTAGTTGGATTCTGGATATTTTCTCCATGCCAGTGCCAGGGCTTGGTTCAGTGCTGCAGTTAATCTGGATGCCCAAATCCCAGCAGAGAAACCCAGAGCAGTATTCCGCACCAATGAGAGCAACCCGGTGAGTTACTACCATATTTACTATTATGTCAACTAGCCAGTACCCTAAGTGCGTCAGAGTCTGTTCTTGGGCACCCTGGACTCACTGACTGAGATCACATGCTACTTACGAGTGGGAATGAAGGGAGTAGGTAGTTCTTCATAATAACCATGCCCTGCTCCTGTAGGGTGTGAATAACAAACCTTCAAAACAGGGCCAAGACCCTTTCTGAAATCCCCTTTGAACATGTATTGATTCTTTCTCTGCAGCTGTAGAAATGAAATGGGCCATGTATTGTAGCAGCTCAGATGTGGGTGAAAACTTGGCATCAGACACCATTAATTTCAACTTCAGGGTCATTCTTTTCTGACTAACCTCCCCAGACTGGTTATTAAGGGAAAAAATAACTAAGCACACCCTACCGGCTTTATAATTCCAGCTGTAGTGTGTGTGTGTGTGTGTGTGTCTCTCTCTCTCTCTCTCTCTCTCTCGCACAAGATGAAGTGAAATAAATGAATGAAATAAGCCTTTGAGGAGCTTTTCCACTGCCTCTGTAATTGGAGTCTCTTGCACTGCTGATTCCTTTGAGGTCTCTATGGAAACAGCAGCATGCAGATGATCCAGTCATGTGATCAGAGCATCTCTATAGACTGCACAGAAGAGCCCAGATGGCAAGAATTGTCTGCTCTGTCCTAGGTCTAGGATTTATGTTGCCAAGCAACTGGCTTCAGCATTCCGGTTGCACATGCCTGATATATATTTGGCAACAGCAGCCGATGCTTCTTAATTAATCAAATCCATGTTCCTCAAGCTTGTCCATATTGTAGATCACTTCTTAAGCTACAGATTCTCCTGTGGTTCATCTCTGCACCTTATTCCACAACTTTCCTCTAGAAGTTAAAATGCTTGGTTACAGGGAAATTTCACTAAACAGCACTGAGGCGACAACATGAAAACTAAATTCTCAAAAGAGACTGTAAAAATGGCACCTTCTTACTTAACAGCCCTGGTCCCTATATGTATCCCCAGATAATATCTTGATGGGGTGGAGGTATGATTGACCTGTCTAGATCAAAACTAATTTAAAAAAAAATTGGAAATCCAGGAGACACCCTGGACTATGCTATAGCTAGTAGGAAGCACTGCTGCTTCCAGACTTGTATATGCTTCACCACTGTAAAAGAAACCATTTTGTGGACCACCACTGTGCTAAATAAATAAAACCTAGAAGCAGGTGTATTCTGACTCTGAGTAATTTGATAATTATTCTGCCTGGGTGGTACTTTGCTGCCTCACTCTTAAGGGAACCTCTGTACACAGACAGATGAGATGGCTCATCTAGAGTTCAGCCTCCCATGGTTGTTACAATTTGTATTTTAACTTCACAGGCCAACCATGCAGAGCAACATGAGGGTCAGCATTACAGCATCCCCCTCCAGGAGGTGAAGGTAGTGTTTCCACATGGACTGCCCTACCGCTTCCAAATGCAGGTACTCTGTTTCAGCACTGAGTGGGGAGATGTGGGAAGGACCGGATGTGTAATAGGACTGTGATGCGAGGGTCAGCAGGGAGCCGCATTCCTGAGGCACCTTCACTGAGTCGAATACAGTTGTTTTGGGTCCATGGAAAGCTGGATTTTCTTTTGGCAGTGATGGCACACAGCCATGAGTGATCCTTCTGTGGGAGGGGGCTGGGTTGAGAGAAGATTGATCTTGCTTTGCATAGTGGAAGGGAGCTGGGGAGTGGAGATTAGTGAGATGTGATTTAAGTTTCCTCAGTCTCTAACTTCTGAGTCTATAATGTGCTATGGGTCCAGACTGTCTGAGCACAACCCCTCCTGGGGACTTGAATGGTGTCATTTCTGTGTAAAATAGACTTGCTTATAAAATGGCTTTAGATCAGCAAAAAAATATCTTGCTCTTTCTTTCCATCTCTGACACAGATCTCACTCTGACTGGTGGGGTTTACTCTGCAGCTATAGCATGCTGTTTAAAATGCATTTCTGGACTCAGAAATGATCTGTGGATTATTAATGTAAATGAACCAAGGACAAGGAAGTGAGGCATCTAACGCCACCTGTTAAAATATTCCAAGAAATTCAGTGAAACATCTTATGCTTGAGCACAGTGGGGCTCCTCCCCTTAACACTTCCATGGCTTTTCTCTTCACGCTGTGCTGTAATGTGCTTCAATATCAGTTTCTTGGCTTTGGTTTATTTGTTGAGCCCTTCTTGTTCCTGATTGTATCTGAGTGCAGACAATAATATATGTGCTCCCAACATCATACAGCAACCTAGTACCTTACAAACCTTATGGTTTGTGTAAACTACATACTGTGGCCTTTTAAAGGCTAAGTTAAATATCTGGGCAGGTTTCTTTTCTTTTCAGAAAACCAGTAGTAATTAAAGCTCATTATAGACTGCCATTTATGTTTGCCTTGGTTATTTAGAATTAAATTTAAATTCAAGCTTTTTAATTAAATGCAGAGAAAAGTCTCCAACTGGGAAACTTTTTTTCCCTAATCATGCAACATAAACATAATTTTTTTATGGAAATCTATTCTGCTAGACTGAGGCAGTGTTGTGAGCTTCACTTGATATTTATCCTCTCAAAATATTTTCAGGCAAATGGTTCTTCCCCAGATAACGTAGCTTATAACAACATACATGCAGCTGAATTACGTTTGTGTGCTTGTTAAGGGACATCTGCCACTAGTCATAGTGCTGATGTGGTACAAGGAAAAATAAAAAATGAAGTAGAGACCACAGTAGTCTGAAGTGGGAAAACTTTGTGTTCACTGATCATTTTACTTTCAGCAACTGGTATAAATGTTGTGATAGGATAACATTAAGATTGTAACAGGGTCCCATATACTCCAGGATTGCAAAATTTGTTGTCAAGTCGTCCTTTACTGCAGAATTGTGCTCCATAATCTAAGTGTTTATTTAAAATAAAAATTTCCAGTGCTCGTGGTTATGAAGGAAACCTTAGAAATGGGAACCAAATGTAACCAAAGCAATGTTGTCTTCCTGAGTGTGCCAACTGCCTGAAACAATACCTTGGAAAGGTGCAAACTGTCCCATACATCTTAATGAGATGCTGACTGTGAAACCTAAAGATGACAACACAAACATTCACTATAAACTAGTATAGCCCACAATTCCAAAGTGCTTCTTATGCCTTCTCTGCTGCCAAAAGATGCAAATGGCACTGGCAGGTGGCCAAAATCTCAAGCTTCCCTTTTCTGTTCCCCAACCTTCTGATATGAATTTATGCACTGTCAAGAAAAAAAATCTGACACATCAAAACAAACTACACATCTGTGTAACATTGAATTGGGGGTAAAATCCTGGCCCCCACTGAATTCAGTGGGAGTTTTGCATATATTTCATATTTAATTCTTTTAAAATGTTAATTTTGAAATTTAAATGCAGCTATTGCAGAATTTCCAGTCTGCCATAGCAGAGTGCTGCTGAATTTAAGTTGTGAGCTACACAGGGCCATGGCTAGGGAGTATGAATATCTTTGGGCCTCAAGACATCCTCTGATCACTTCAAGGGTTGTAAGAAAATGTTTCCTACCATGTGCAGCATTGCATGACTACCTTAGGAGCATTAAGGCAGGAGGACTTGAGGACTGGGGTGGTTATCTTCTTCCTTTGAAGCTTTGGGTATTGACCACTGGATACTGGACTTGAGGGCATGTTGCAAGTTCCGTCTGATTACTCAGGCATTGGGGAGGCAGGTAGACAGAGGTATTGTTTAGCGTAGCTGGTAATTTTCTGACTTCAGACAGGGAGTAGATTGTTTAATTTTTGGCAAAGATGCCTATAGCCCTTGATAGGTGCTCTTTTGAATATATTGTATATCAAAATAAGTTGGTCTGTTCCAATCTTGGCAGATCCTATGAGATTGGGACTTTCAAGCTGGTTAGTTCTACTATAGCATTAGTAGTAAGTTTGAATTTTAAACTAATCTCTGTAACATGTTAATGTGGAAGTAATTCATAGATTCCAAGGCCAGAAGGAACCGTTTTGATCATCTGCTTTGTAGGTTACTTATCAGGAAAGTGCTTCTGAATAAGACAGAGCAGAAAAAGTGAAGGAAGGTCATGATACAAGCTGGAGGGGTTGTGACACATAGCGCAGTCCACTGGTTTTGTTAGGGCTGGTGTTACTGCAGCCCCGAAAGACTATTGTATAACTCAGACATAATCAGGGTAGGAGCTGCTGATGTGCGCTTATATGCGGCTCCTTGTTCCTATTCTGTCTCCTGTCAGATGAAGACGTTCAATGAAAGCTGCCTGATGGTTCGGAAACCAGCTCTAGAACTCCTTGGTTATCTGAAAAGCACCAACTTGGCCCACCCGGCTATCCGATATGTTATCTGTATCCTTTCTTCATTTGCCGTGCTCCAGAATGTGGGTTAAATAAGGGTAGCTGCGCTTCCTGCACACTGAGAGGGAGATGGGATTCTGACCTCATGTTGGGTGGCATGGGTTAGCCTCCCACCTTCCCCACCAATGCCTTTTCCTCACATAGTTAGATGGGAAGAAGAGGCTTTTCTGCACCCCCCAAAAAAACCATAGCCTGGAGACACTCTATCTGAGGTTTTCCTTGACAGTTTATGCTGGAGATGGGGAGAAGGGAACAGGAAAAACAATGACGCTGTGCCATGCTGTTCATTATTGTGCAAAACAGGACTGGCTGGTTTTACACATTCCAGATGGTAAGTACCCTGGTGATACCTCTGAATGCATAATGTTCTGTGCGCTGTAACTAATCTACTGGGAAGGCAAAGCAGCTAAAGACATTTATAGAGTGGGAGATTTTGTTCATCATGGTTTTCCCATGATTGGGATATAAAAAGTTATTAAATTAAGAGCAAAACATAAAGAAGAAAACAGAGGCGTTGAATAGTGTTTTCCCCTGTGCACACACGCACATCAGCCTCATGCTCTGTCACTACAAACTAGTCAATCTGGTATGGGTGCCCTGAGTTACGGATCCTGCTCCATTTGGAGGCTGTTGATAAATCATGGTGCGTGTTTGCTGAGTGGCTATTTCCCCAAGGGTGGGGTATGCTCATTATATGGCATAGTGGCTTTCTGTGGTGAATAGAGAAGAATGAGGAAAAAGGACCAGAAAAAAAGCATGCAGTTACCCTTAACTAAACGGGACAATTGTTTGTCTCGTTTTGTTTCTGCTTCACAGCTCACCTCTGGGTGAAGAATTGCAGGGAGCTTATGCAGTCCTCCTATAACAAAGAGCGGTTTGACCAGCCTCTGGAAGCATCTACCTGGCTTAAGAATTTCAAAACTTCAAATGACCACTTCTTAAAAGAGGTCAGTAAATTCTACTGAGTCCCTGGATTAGGAACCAGGGAAAACCTACAAGAACAGCTTCTCCTGGAAATTTCAGGGGGATTGCTCCCTCACTTGGAATGTCTGTCCAGTGGAATGGGGTCTACGGATCTGTTCATTTTTTTTGAGAAGCATTTCCTGTGTTGGTAGTGAATGAGCATTCACATTGGATAACTTACTATTAATCACGTATCAGAGTAGCAGCCGTGTTAGTCTGTATTCGCAAAAAGAAAAGGAGTACTTGTGGCACTGAATGCATCCGATGAAGTGAGCTGTAGCTCATGAAAGCTTGTGCTCAAATAAATTTGTTAGTCTCTAAGGTACCACAAGTACTCCTTTTCTTTTTTCATTTATCACGTAGTTTATTTGGAGGTAGATTTCAGTGGGGTTGGAAATGCATTAAAGATCCTGTGTTTGCAAAGGGGTCCCACCACTGGGGGAAGTCTGAGATTTTGGTCATTATATCACTGAGGGATGCTGCACCAAGAAATGCCATTCTGTAGCTCTTTCCCAGCACCTCTAGAGCGGAGTGGGGGCTCCTACTGCCCAGGTTTGTTGAGTTGCCCCTGAAGTGGGAGCTTGGCAGTTCACACTCTCCATCTACGTTCAATTACCCTACCCCCTGCCCCAATTCTCCTTTTATTACAGATAAAAACACAACAGACGTATATGTGGAGCAAACGGGAAAGCACTGAGAAGGGCAGACCACTGGGTGAAGTGGTAGAACAGGTGAGGGAATGACAATTGCCTATGGTATTGTTGGACCCTGTCAATAATACGAAAATGAGACATGATGCCCAGTGAAGGGAATGGGGAGAAGAACTATATTTAGTGCTTCTAAAGCATTGTGTAAACATTAGTCCTGGGAAGTTGGAAGGGTTGTTATCTCCACCTTGTAGATGGGAAGACCAAAGCATGGAACTAGACCTCTCAAGGAGGACACACAAACAGTCTGTGTCAGAGCTGGGATTAGAACTCATGAGTTGCTGACACCTATCCCTATGCTCAATCTATTTATTAGACCATGGTGCCCCTTTGGGAGGGGAGGACAGAGTCTTAGGTCTCTTCTGTCCCATCTTTTAGATCCTCATAGAGAAGTTGGTGCCAAGGCTTCCTGACTGCACATGGCCTGCATTCTCTCCCTTTGCTAATGTTGTATACCAATCTATTTGTAGGGTTTAACGCGAGTGAAGAATGCCAGTGATGCTGTGGGGGTTGTGCTGAAAGAGTTAAAGAAGCAGTGTCCTCTTGGTTCATTTAGACTTCTGGTGGCAGTGGATGGAATCAATGCTCTCTGGGGACGGACAACACTGAGGAAGAAAGACAAAAGTGCTGTAGGAAATTACCTTCCTTTTTTGTGGCTAACACAAATTGAGAAACCTAAGGGGAGGGTTTGGTTCCCCCTTTGGATGATGATTGTTTCCGGGGCTATTAAGTTCTAGCAGTTATAAAGCTTCTCTAACTCAGAGGATTCTGCAAACTGTAGCTCTCCAATGAGGATTCTGCAGTGCAGAATATGAAAGTGAATGACTTCACACAATAAAGAACAGGAGGGCATTCATTTTGCTCAACACCCTTGCCAATATACAGCTTTATTTTGTGTAGTTATTTTCATAAATCTGCTCCTCCAAAATTCTTGAGGTTAAATACAATGACAATGTTAAATAATAGCAAAGGAAGAAGGCATTTACATGATATAAGCAAACAAGAGGCTTCCAAGCTGGATTTTGAAGGAATTGGAGAGTCGCTGAGGCAGAAATATGCAAGGAGCATGGTTCAGGTGGAAGGTGCTGCAGAGGAAAATGTTCTCACACCTATGCTGCTGAGGGTGTGAAGGCATGGTGGGGGGGGACGGGGACCAGTGCTAGGTGAGAAGATGTGAGGAGAGTCACATTCTATAAGGGTTCAAAAACAGGGAGGGCAATTTTGAATTGGATCCTGAAATGCAAAGGAACCCAGGTCAGTATGAGGAAGAAGGTGGGATGGGGGTAGTAGCCTCATGGATTTGGAGAGGCCTTATCAATGTTGATAAATGTAGAATAATGCACATTGGAAAAAATAATCCCAATTATAAATGCAAAATGATGGGTCTAAATTAGCTGCTCCCACTCAAGAAAAAGATCTTGGAGTTGTCATGGATCGCTCTCTGAAAACCTCTGTTCTGTGTGCAGTGGCAGTTAAAAAAACAAAAACAAAACTAACAAAAAGTTAGGAACTATTAGGAAATAAAACAGAAAATATCCTAATGTCACTATATAAATCCATGGTATGCACACATCTTGAATACTGCAAGCAGTTCTGGTCACCCCATCTCAAAAAAGATATATATTAGAATTGGAAAAGGTACAAAGGACAACAAAAGTTATTAGGAATATGGATCAGCTTTGGTATGAGGAGAGATTAAAAATACCATGACTGTTCATTTTAGAAAAGAGATGAGTAAGGTGGGTGGCGATATGATAGAGATCTGTAAAATCGTGAATGGTTTGGAGAAAGTGAATAGGGAAGTGTTGTTTACCTCTTCACGTAGCACAAGAATTGGGGTCACCCAATGAAATTAATAGGCAGCAGATTTAAAACAAACTTCTTCATAGAATGCACAGTCAACTTATGGAACTCATTGCCAGGGAATGTTGTGAAGGACAAAAGTATAACTGGGTTCAGAAAAGAATTAGAAAAGTTTGTGAAGGATAAGTCCATCAATGGCTATTAGCCAAGATGGTCAGGGATGCAACCCCATGCTCCAGATATCCCTAAACCTGTGACTAGCATGAAGCTGGGACTGGACAACTGGAGATGGATAACTTGATAATTGCCCTGTTCATTTCCTCTGAAGCATCTGGCATTGGCCACTGTCAGAAGACAGGATACTGGGCTAGATGAACCTTTGGTGTGATCCAGTATGACCGTTCTTACGTTAAGAATTTTAATAGTCCAGGTGAGAGGGGATTAGGGCCTGGGTAGGGTCTAGCACATGACTAGATCTGCCAACACAGGAGATGTGGAAGAAGAGACTGGTATCAAGGATGATGCCAGGCCTACAGAGAGGGAAAGCAAGTGGAAGTCCTGAGTTGAGAAGGGCTAAGAGTAAATAATAGTGGTAGACTGTTGAGACTTCAGAACTGCTCTTTGAGGTTCTTGCTAGGTGGAATATTGTGCTCCGTTGTAGCTTTTCCCATAGAAGGGTGACATAATTGCCTTAATCAAATTAATTCATGTTGTGTTTGCCATGTGGCTAATGAATTCAAATTTAGTAGTGCCTGTATGGCATGGAATGGATCAGCTTACCAGTATCCGATTCCCAGAAACTGATCTCATGGCAGATGGCTGCCTGTGGAAAAGCTTCTGCCTTCTTCTTGTGCATGCTTGTGTTTCGGACAGCCTCTAAAAATCTCAACGGCATCTCTGAAGGAAGCTCCAAATAGTTCTTTCACTGCAGTCACTGTTAAGCTGCTGTTGTGCTCTGGGGTTTTTTGCTTGTTTAAGCATCCAAAGGAACCTCATGGGTGGGAGAGGAGCTGGGAGACAGTGATTTCTCTAACCAGCTATACCTGACATTCTGTCATCATTAGGTTTCTCCAGAGGAACTGACGTTAGTCCACAATCTGAGGAAGATGGTGGTGAATGACTGGGTGAGTGCATTTGTGGGCTTGCTGGCAAGTCATTGCACGATGTTCAGAGCTAAATGCTGATGTCCAGAGCAGTGAGACCTTCTGAGGGGCTTCCTACTGGGAATTTACAGAGCTGTATGACTTGGGGGAGTTACCTCTGTTTAGTAGTTTTACATTTATTCCATTTCTTCCTTTCACTGACAGATGTATTCCAGGAAAAGCTTTTAAAGAATGTGGTGGAGAGATGTTTCAATTGAAAGCTGTTTAAACAATCTTGACTGCATAACAGATGCCTCACTTTATCGCAGGGGTGGGCAAACTTTGTGCCCCTCGGGCCACATAGGGGAATAGAAATTGTATGGCTGGCCATGAATGCTCACAAAATAGGGGTTGGGGATGAGGAGTTTGGGGTGTAGGAGGGTGTTCTGGGCTGGGACCGAGGGGTTCAGAGGGCTGGAAGGAGATCAGGGCTGGGGCAGGGGTGCAGGAACGGGTGCAGATTCTGGCTGGGGGTGTGGGCTCTGGGATGGGGCTGGGGATGAGAGGTTTGGGGTGCAGGAGGGTGCTCCAGGCTGGGATCGAGGGGCTTGGAGAGTGGGAGGGGGATCAGGACTGGGGCAGGGGATTGGGGCATGGGGAGAGGCTCAGGGGATGCAGGCTCTGAGAGGTGCTTACCTCAAGTGGCTACCAGAAGCAGTGGCATGTCCCTTCTCCAGCTCCTACACGGAGGCATAGCCAGGTGGCTCTGTACGCTCCACCATCTGCAGGCACCGCCCCTGCAGCTCCCATTGGAGGGCGTAGGAGCCAGAGCAGGGCCATGCTGCGGCTTCTGGGAGCCACGTGGTTTGGCCCCGACCCTGCGGCCCAGCAGGAGTGTTGGAGCAGGGCCGAGCTGCGTGGTGCAGCCCCAACCCAGCACGCCGGCTGGAGCACCAGAGCGGGGCCGACCCATGTGGTGTGGCCCCAACCCAGCTCCCGGGCTGGAGCATTGGAGCCAGGCCGAGCCGCATGGTCCAGCCCCCAACCCAGTGCCCCGGCCAGAGTGCTGGAATGGGGCTGAGCCGCATGGTGCGGCTCGCGGGCTGGGCCGTAGTTTGCCCACCCTTGCTTTATCGCCTCCAGTTACCTTTTTCTTTTGTGCTGAATGTCTGCTCGTAGTGGCCAGGCCTGGAATGACTGGGAAACCATCATAGCCTCTTCTCAGATTCTGTACAGTGCCACCCAGTGAAAAAGCTATTTCAGTTCCAGCTTCTCCCAGTAGAGGTCCGAAACGATTGTCGGCCGTTGCTTTCACGGAGGGAGGGGTAGGTTAGTAGCAGATGGTGCTGCTGGCTGGGAGAGCAGCCTGAGGCAGAATGGCCCCCTCAAGGATTGAACTCACAACCCTGGGTTTAGCAGGCCAATGCTCAAACCCCTGAGTAGTGTGGAGATCCTATAGCTACTTCACTCCCATCCTGAAGTCTCTGTAATCAGTGCTTCTGTCCCATTCCCTTCAGCACTATCTCCTGGGAAGAGCTGCACAAGAACCAGTGCTTCTTCCTTGCTCTCTGCACTGCATCCTGCTGTGACTAGAGTAGTTGGGTGCACTTCGCAGCCAGTACTTCTGTTCTGTTCCACACATTGCCTAGGAGAAGCTGGGACTGAAGGTAATTACAGGATCCAGAAGGAAAATGCAGGATATCACAGGAGACGGTTAATGATTCTAGACAGGTGAGGTGTATGTCCTATACCTAAGACTCCTTCTAATCCAGCTCTATGTTTCAGAATGGCGGTGCCATTGTGACCACTCTTAGCCAGACGGGCTCTCTCTTCAAACCACGTTCTGCTTATTTGCCCCACGAGTTGCTGGGAAAGGTGAGTTATGGCCTCTGTCTTCCTCTGCATTGGTACATGTAAAGCAACAGAAATAAGAATACTGGTTTGGGACCTACTTCCCCAGTAGATATGATGAGCTGAATCATTCTTGCTCTGTTCAGTCATTCTTGCATGCTGTCCCTTATGCTTGGCTCAGACTCCCTATTACAGTGTGGCTACTAACCGCCATATCTCTCAAATTGTTCCTTACACTCTTTATCTAACTTTGTCATAGTCTCATTCTTCAGCTTGGCCTGTGTGTGAAAGGGATGGGGGGAACTTGCCTCCGAACATGGTGAAACAGGTTGTCCAGCCCAGTCTGCCCCAGTGCTCCTGCTTTTTGACTTCTCATTCTCACCTTTTTGCTCTTTCACTAGCCCCCTTTTGCACAAATAACCAGAGTATCTCAGAGGTCACTTATTCTCTGTGTTTTAATTGCTTTCCTGGGTTACACGAACCATAGAGCTATTCTTTTTCGAAGCAGTTCTACCTGAGCTTCCTCATGGCTAGGCTGTGCCTTATCCTTCCGCAGCTCAGACCATTCTGTCTGCCTCACAGTTTGTTTTCCCTTCCAGGAGGGTTTTGACACACTGGACCCTTTCATTCCCATCCGGGTTTCCAACTATAGTCAGCGAGAGTTTGAGAGCTGTTATCAGTATTACCTTGACCGCAAGTGGCTTCAACATGACAGAGGTGAGTTCCGCCCCCCTCCCATGCAAAGGAATGAAGACAGCTGTAGTATTTCAACTTCCATCTCCATCACAGAGAAAGATGAGCTCTGTGCCCTTCATACCATTATTCCAGCTGTTAACTCAAACCAAGAAACCTGTTTTTAAAGCTAAGTGCTAATAATAAAGCTACCTATTGTATTTAAAAAAATCTAAGAATTTAAAGGAAAAGGGACAATCTAGATCTTACATTGCCCTTATAATAAACATACACATTATCACCAAGCATAAAGAAATGCATATTTCATCAAACACAAACCTTCTCTTCCCAATGAATTTTTTTCTTAAAAGGTCATATTTAGATCCTGAAATGAAGGTAATCTTTTTTGGGTTATAATTAAATAGAAAATAGCATTGCTGTGTCTTGCAATTGTGACAGGGTCGGGCCAGATGGCTACAGGAGAGTAATAGGAGGCAGATATATTAGCCCCAGGCTAAGTAGGTCCCTTTTCCCTGCTGCCATGAAGCTCCAAGGCGAGCAAATCCACCAAAAAGCAGAAGACCCACCAAGGTAGAGGAGGAACTTTGTCACAACTGGTGTAAGAAGTGGGATTTGGTATACACAGCGTGGTGGAAAGAGGAGGGTGTTGGGGGGGGGGGGAAGAGGGGGGAGGGTCTATTTTTATTTTTTTTCACCACAATGGAGGAGGTAGTGCGGGCCAGCAATTTGCTGCAGAAAATGACACAGGAGGATGATGTAGAGGCATACCTCCTGGCCTTTGAGAGGACAGCCCTGCGGGAGGCTTGGCCCCGAGAACAGTGGTCTGGCATCCTCGCTCCATTCCTGTGCGGGGAGGCCCAGAAGGCCTACTATGATTTGCCTGAAGAGGCTGCGGCAGACTACCCCCAGCTGAAAGCAGAGATCCTGGCCAGATCTGGGGTAACAACCGCAGTGCGGGACCAGCAATATCATGAGTGGAGGTGCTAGGAAAACAAAACCCTGCGCTCCCAATTATGACCTCATCCATCTCGCACGAAAGTGGTTACGAACTGAGTCCCCGAGTCTGGAGGACATGCTAGAGGTTCTTGGCATCAACCGATACCAGGACGTGTTTTCAACCAAACCAGGCTGGACAATCAAAGCATATCACCACATTATCACAGACCCTGGGGAAAAGGTAACTTTAAGGCCCTATCGGGTTCCAGCAACAAAAAGGGAGGAGATCAAAGCAGAGGTAAAAAGGATGTTGGAGCTGGGAGTCATTGAAGAGTCCCACAGTCAGTGGTCAAGCCCGATTGTGTTGATGCCCAAACCCGATGGCACCACTAGGTTTTGTAATGACTTTCGCCGGCTGAATGAGAGATCCAAATTGTGCCTAGCTGTGAAATGGGCCATGGAAACACTATGTTATTACCTTCTGGGATGATGGTTTACCCTTGTGACCGACCATGCACCCCTCCAGTGGATGCAGCGAAATAAAGAGAAGAATGCAAGGGTGACCAGATGGTTCCTGTCCCTACAACCTTTCCAATTCACCATACAACACCGGACTGGAAGCCACCATGGCAATGCAGATGGCTTGTCTCGAGTACACTGCCTGACGTCCCAAGTTGCCCAACCCTATAGTGTTGGGGGGGGGGGGAGGAATATGTGACAGGGTCAGGCTACAGGAGCGTAATAGAAGGCAGATATATTAGCCCCAGGCTAAGTAGGTCCCTTTTCCCTGGGTAAGGTAACAGGGAAGGTTTCAGAACAATTAGGAACCTTCTGGAGACAATTAAGACCACATGCTGATTAGAACACCTGCAGCCAATCAGGAAGCTACTAGAATCAATTAAGGCAGGCTAATCAGGGCACCTGGGTTTTAAAAAGGAGCTCACTTCAGTTTGTGGTGTGCATGTGAGGAGCTGGGAGCAAGAGGCGCTAGGAGCTGAGAGTGAGAACGCGGACTGTTGGAGGACTGAGGGGTACAAGCATTATCAGACACCAGGAGGAAGGTCCTATGGTGAGGATAAAGAAGGTGTTGGGAGGAGGCCGTGGGGAAGTAGCCCAGGGAGTTAGTTGTAGCTGTCGCACAGCTGTTCCAGGAGGCACTCTAGACAGCTTCATTCCACAGGGTCCTGGGCTGGAACCCAGAGTAGAGGGTGGGCCCGGGTTCCCCCCAAATCCTCCCAACTCCTGGTCAGACACAGGAGTCGTCGACCTGGACTGTGGGTTCAGAAAAACAGTCAAGCTGAGGGCTGCCATCCTATGGGGATGTAGGATAACAAAGTAAAACAGCTACACTAAACTTTAGAAAGGGAGACTGCACTAAAATGAGGAAACTAGACAAAAGGTCCTAAAGTCAAAAGCAAAGGAAGTGAAATTCTTAGATATGGCATGGATGCTACTTAAAACAATATAAGGCCTGAAATAAACCAGTGTGGCTCAATGACAAGGTTGAAAACTTAGAGAGACAAAGTGGGTGAGGTAAAATCTTTTATTGAACCACCTTCCCTCACCCACCTTGTGTCTCTAATATCCTGGGACCAACACCGCTACAACAAGGTTCAAAACTTGGAAATCTAACCTTAATGAAGCCAATAAACAGGAACATAAATTACAGCAGGCAGAATGTTGAACTACTCAGATTCCTTCAGCATTCTAAATGAACAGTATCAACTCAAAAAAAGACCTGGACACCATTCTGGGGTAGTTAATGAAGAGCTTGGCTAACTGCAGCTGTGCTCTAAAAAGCAAACTGTTACAATGCATAAGGAATAGGCTGGAGATTAATACAGAAAATATGTTATAAGTCAATGGTTTGTCTCTTCTGGAATACTGTGAGCGGTACTAATCATCCCAACACAAAAAGGATATTGTAGAATTAGATGGTTTTGAAAGAAGGGTAATTAATTATATCAAGGGCCTGGAAAAACACACGTGAGGCAGATTTAAAAGACTGGGATCACTTATCTTAGAATGGAGATAAATAAGGGGGAAAAGGGGTGTATTTTAATAAAAAATAATCAAGAGCAGAGTGGGAGCTTCTGTTGTTTCATAACAGCAGCTATTCAGTAAAAGTGAAGGGTGACAAATTCAGAACTAGCTGTGGAATTCAAGAATTAGCAAGAGTCAAAGAGGGATTGAACACTGATAACTTTTGGATATTCTTGTTATAGTTAATATTGCCAAATTTTGGAAGGGATATAAAACCACCTGCTTCAGGTTTTAAGCCAATGGCTAACTATTATGACTAAGTGGGAGTGATGGGGGCAACAAAGGCCTGTAACAGGTCGCTGACAGATCTAGATCAATTGGTAAACTAGGTGCAAACAAACTATGTGTTTGAGGATGACTAAGTGTAAGCATCTAGCAACCAAGAATGTAGGCTATACTTTCAGGATGGAGGACTCAATCTTAGAAAGCAGTGACTGAAAAAGATTTGGGCGTTGTAGTGGATAGTCAGCTGAACATGAGCTCATATTGTGATGCTGTGAGTAACAGGGCCATTACAGTCCTTGATTGATAAAGAGGGGGCTCTCAAGTGGGAGTAGCAATGTTATTTTACCTCTGTGTTTGGCACTAGTGGAACCACTGATGAACTATTGCATCCAGTTTTGCTGTCCACAATTCAACAAGGATGTTGATGAATTGGAGAGGATTGAGATGGGCCATGAGAACAATTAAAAGATTACAAAATGTGACTTATAATGATAGACTCTAGGTGCTCAATCTATTTGGTTATGAAAGAGAAGGTTAAGGGGTGACTTGATTAGTTTGTAAGTATCTACAAATATTTGATAATGGACTCTTCAATCTTAGCAGAGAAAAGTATAACATGATCTAATGACTAGAAGTAAAAGCTAGGCAAATTCAAACCAGATATGAGGAGCAAATAGTGGATAGTGAGGATAATTTGAAACACTGTACCAATGGTTGGGGTGGAGCCTCCATAACTGACCATTTAAAAATGAAGATTGGATGTTTTTGAAAAAGAAATGCTCTAGGAATTCTTGTGGGGAAGTTGGATGGGGCTGTGTTATACAGGGCATCAATGATCACAGTGGTCCCTTCTGGCCTTTGAATCTATGAATTTTTAATAAAGCTTTCAAGGCCAGTACATTGGAATGCTAATACAACTGAAGAACTTGCTGATGTGTTGACAGGGTTCCTTTTCTCTGTTTGTTTCAGCCAGAACAGAAGAAGGGAGAAAGGAACTGCTGTTTCTCAGCAACTCCAACCCCTGGCAGCTGGAACGGATCTCTGCTTATCTCTAACACTAAGGCATCTTTGCTGGCAGCCACTGCTGGCTTTTAATAAGATCATATGTCCCCTTGGCTGCTTCGCTAGGCAGAAAGAACTGAGCTGTCTTTCCCAGCCCTGACAGGGAAAGACTTTGTGGAAAAGCTGGGTGAGGAGGAGAGCTCTGCACTAGCCGAGGAGGGGCTGCAGGGATAGAGGGGGAAAGAACAGGGTTGGGGCAGGGCTTCTGCAACTGACCCTGTCAGGGTTTCTCTAGGAGAAGCTGTGATGAGGCTGCACCAACAATAAATGGAGAGCGGTGTAGGTCTGTGCTGTCTGATGTTGAATGAGCAGGGGGCTTGCGAGCAGTCTCCAGCTGTTCGCTCTCCTGCCTACATGTTCTGTGGTACTGGTGGGTTGCGGCGGCCCTGTGGGGAGGAGATGTCTCAGGCCAGGTGGGGCTGGCGGAGGGTGTCACGGGGCTGGTGCTATAGGCAACCTGGAGGGAGGGAACGTCTCAGGCCAGGCGGGGGTGTCACAGGGCTGGCGCTATAGGTGGCCTGGAGGGAGAAGATGTCTCAGGGCAGGCGGGGGCGTCACAGGGTTAGCGCCATAGGCGGCCTGGAGGGAGGAGATGTCTCAGGGCGGGCGGGGGTGTCATGGGGCTGGTGCTATAGGCGGCCTGGAGGGAGGAGACGTCTCAGGCCAGGTGGGGCGGGCGGGGGTGTCACGGGGTGGCGCTATAGGCGGCCTGGAGGGAGGAGACGTCTCAGGCCAGGCGGGGCGGGCGGGGGTGTCACGGGGCGGGCGCTGTAGGCGGCCTGAGGGGAGGGGGCCGTGGGCTCGCGGGGCAAGTGGGGTCTCTGCGCGCGCAGGCGAAAGCGAGGTCTCGCGAGCTCCCAACCCGTCCGACGGTGGAGTCTAGGGCCGGGGCGGCCCAATCGCAACCGGCGCGAAGATTGACAGCCGGCGAAGTCGCACGTGACTGCGTTGCTAGGTTACATGACCCGGTCGCTGCTGCGCCGCTTCCAATCAGGAGATGGCCCTCCTACATTTTGCGGCATTAGTTGCGGATTGGTGAGACTCTCAAATGACAAGTACTTCAGCCAATGGGACCAAGTAAGTAGTCAAAGCCCCGCCTCCAGCCCGTCCCGGGGCTAGCGGTTGAAGTATGTTCGAGGCGGGCGGGAGCCCGCGGGCGGTGCTGACGCTGCAGCTGGGCAGTTACGCGGGGTTCGTGGGCGCGCACTGGTGGAACCTGCAGGTGTGGAGCCTCCTGGTCCTGTCTCGAGCCGCCCCCACGGCCCGGCCCCGGCCCCCCCCCCCCACGGCCCGGCCCCGGCCTGTGTCGCCCCCCCCCACGGCCCGGCCCCGGCCTCGGCCTGTGTCGCCCCCCCACGGCCCGGCCCCGGCCTGTGTCGGCCCCCCCCCGAGCCGCCTCCCCCGCCTTGACCGAGACCTTCCCCGGCGCGGGCCCGGCCCGCCTTGCGGCACCCTGCCGCGCCCGCCGGCCGAATCCCCGCCCAAACGCGCTCCCCGGCCTCGCGTTGCCTGCCCGGGCCATCTGATCTCGACGCCGGCTCGCCCGGCCCCTCCGGCCGGCGGGAGGCCGCTCTGCGGGGCGTGCTGGGGACTGGCAGCTCCTGGGGCCAGGGGCGCGGCCTCCTGCTCGCACCGACCGTCTCTCTCCGCCGCAGGATGCTGCGTGGTGCCGTGACTCGGAGGCGCCGGGGCGCGAGATCTGCCCCGATGTGCTGCACCGCGCTGGGCGGACCCTCGGCCGGCAGGAGACCTACACGCCGCGCCTCATCCTGATGGACTTGAAAGGTGGGCGGGGGGCTGTTCGCCGGCGGCGTGAGCGCGGCCCTCCTGCCAGGGGCCCGGGGAGCTGCCGGGCGAGGACTTTGCCCAGTGGGGCGGGCATCCCACCAGCTCGTGCGTGGCTGACTCTGCCCCAGCCCTGGATGTGGCGCTAGAAGCAGCGCTTCACCCGCTGCCTGTGCAGGCTCGTGGTGCCTCAACCTCTTGGGGGCGGGGTTCATCTGGGCTGGAGAATACGGTGGGCTTTCTTACTGTCTTTAGCCCCAAGTACTGCAAACCCTGTGACCTGTTCTCTTGTGCAGCAAGCCTCAATTCTCTGAAAGAAGAGGGATGTTTATATGGGGACATGAAAAGAGACACCTCGGTAGCTTGGTGAGTGTTACCATTTGTTCTTTCATCCTCTTAGCTGGAGAGGTTACTCTGCTGCAACAGTGTGGGGTGGGGTGCAGCAGGGCGCTCGGGTGCGGGGTGCAGGAGAGGTTTGGGTTGTGGGCTCTGGCCCAGCGATGTTTACCTGGAGCTGCTCCAGGGTGGCAGCGGCGCACAGCAGGGTCAGGGCAGGCTCCCTGCCTGCCCTGGCCCTGGCCTCGTGCCTTTCGGGGAGGCAGCTGGCACCATGTCCCGGGGAGGGGGGGTGCGGAGGGCTCTGCGTGCCTGGGGTACCGCCCCTGAAGCTCCCATTGGCCGCGGTTCCCTGTTCCTCACCAATGGGAGCTTCAGGGGAGGTACCCACAGGCAAGAGCAGCACATGGAGCCCTCTGCTCCCTGTTCCCCAGCGGCTACAGGGACATGGTGCTGACCGCTTCCTGGAGCAGAGTGGGGGTGGAAAATCCGCGGGCCAGATCCAAAGCCCTGACAGGCCGTAGTTTGCTCACCCCTGTACTAGACTGTAAGCTCTTCGGGGGGACTGTCTTGCTACATGCATGTAGAGTTCCCAGTGCGACCTTGCTCTCTGAGGCTCCTTGTGCTCCTGTAGTACAAATAATGAGGGGATTTATTTTTCAGGCCAGGTAATCTGTCGACTCATCAAGAAGACCCTCCTGCAAAGAACCTTTTTCTACAAGACCTCAGCAAACTGGAGGTGAGATCCCAGAACTCAAGGTGTAGATACTGAATGGGTTTGATTTGTATCCTAGAACCAGAGATGCTAAATTAACAGAGTTTTGGTCTTGACAACAAGCTTTGTTAGATATAGTTGCTTTTCTTGTTTGTAGGTTTTGGTGTCTAGACCAGAGGTGGGCAAACTACGGCCCGCGTGGCCCAGCCCTCGGCTCCTCCCCTGCTGTTCCCCCTCCTCCACAGCCTCAATGCACCGCGCCATGCTCTGGGCAACCGGGCAGCCCAGTTGCAGAGCCCCGGCCTGACCCGGTGCTCTGGGCAGTGCGGCTGTAGCGCCGCCAGCCACTGGTGCTCCAGGCAGTGTGGTAAGGGGGCGGGGGGAGTGGATAGAGGGCAGGGGAGTTCGGGGGTGTGGTCAGGGGTGTGGATAGGGGTTGGGGCAGTCAGAGGGTGGGGAACAGGGGGGTTGGATGGGGCAGGAGTCCCGGGGGGGGGGGCAGTCAGGAATGAGAGGAGGGGTTGGATGGGGCGGCAGGAGGCAGTCAGGGGAAAGGGAGCAGGGGGTGGTGGATGGGGCAGGAGTCCGGGGGAGGGGCCGTCAGGGAACAGGGGGGTTGGATGGGGCAGGAGTCCTGGGGGAGCTGTCAGAGGGCAAGAAGCGGGGGGGTCAGATAGGAGGCGGGGGGCCAGGCCACACCTGGCTGTTTGGGGAGACACAGCCTCCCCTAACCAGCCCTCCGTACAGTTTTGGAAACCCAATGTGGCCCTCAAACCAAAAAGTTGGCCTGCCTCTGGTCTAGACCTTTCTACTTCCTCTACACCATGTACACATTTGCCCAGATCCTGTTGATCTTCCTGCTTGCTTTTTTGTAAAAGAACATGTGGTTGGAATTATTTCCCCCTTAAACCTTCCTAAGGCCTTTCTGAACATAATACCAGCAGAGCAGCTGACTTCTCCATGTCTCCAGTGACAATGCTCAAGGGCAGAGAGACTGAGAAGCTGCAGTAAAGGCAGGACTATCAGAGGGAGGCCAGTACACACAAGTGTAGATTCTGGATTTATTATTGGTGATGGGTATAGGAGGGAAAGCTATTCTTGCACAAACTGTGAAAAAAGTATAACTGTAAGTGGACCAAAGGCAGCCATTGGCATTGCACCAACAGTGTTTTGTTTTGTTTTTTAAGAGGGTTCAAGAGTTGTGAAAGGGTCTTTTCTCTAATGTTCAGCTGTCTGTGCAAATCAAAGGTCTTCTGTTTTGATGTGAAAGAAATGGATGAAATGTTGTCCAAATAACACATCTCTGTACCTTGTGTTCTACAAATTCAGGCTGAAGATCTAGCATTAGTGTCCTTGATTAAGATCGCATTCCTCCCCTAGTGCCTTGCAGCATGCATCACAGTACTGCTGTTTGTGTGAACCACTTTGGGGTCGTTCAGGATAAAATCACTAGAGAAATAAATGAGACTTTATGAACGTACAGTGTACCATAGAAGCACAGATGTAGAACAATGTTCCCAGCCCCTTCCCACTATATTGCCCTGTTATCCATTTACAAGTGAGGCAATGCCATAATAAAACCTGTCTCGGGGCTTTTTATTGCAGGGAGGCACGTCCTCTGATGGAGACTTCAGTCCCAGAGCTCTTCCTCTCAGTAAAGGTATGTAAGTCTTCCATGCCTATATGTCTGTTTAGGTGAAAGATCACAGGAATGGAGAATTGTAAAGCGAGTGAAATGGGGAAGGGACTTCATTGCAGTCAATCATGAGCTTAGAGAACATAAGAATGTCCATTCTAGGTCAGACCAAAGGTCCATCTAGCCCAGTATCCTGTCTTCAGACAGTAACCAATGCCAGGTGCTTAAGAGGGAATGAACAGAACAGGTAATCATCAAGTGATCCATCCCTTGTTGCCCACTCCCTGCTTCTGGCAAAACTAAGGCTAACCACCATTGATGGACTTATCCTCCATGAATTTATCTAGGTTTTTTTTTAACCCAGTTATAGTCTTGGCCTTCACAACAGCCTCTAGCAAAGAGTTCCACGGTTGACAGTGCGTTGTGAGTAGTAGTACTTCCTTTTGTTTGATTTTAAACCTGTTGCCTATTAATTTCATTTGGTGACCCCCTAGTTCTTGTGTTATGAGGAGTAAATAACACTTTTTACTTTCTCAACACCTGTCATGATTTTATAGACCTCTATCATATCCCCCATTAATAGTCTCTTTTTCAAGCTGACAGGTTTCAGAGTAACCGTGTTAGTCTGTATTCACAAAAAGAAAAGGAGTACTTGTGGCACCTTAGAGACTAAGCTGTAGCTCACGAAAGCTCATGCTCAAATAAATTGGTTAGTCTCTAAGGTGCCACAAGTACTCCTTTTCTTTTTTCAAGCTGAAAAGTCCCAGTCTTATTAATCTCGCCTCCTATTTTAAGTCCAAATTCATCATACTCCCTCCTGTGGCTGCTTTTCTCTATTGATTGGTTTTGTATGCTGGTATTCAGCTCTAAAGCACTCTATTTAGCACAAAGTATAATTTTACGCACAGGTAATAGTTTCATAACAATGCTATCCTGTTGCTATGAATCTGTGACAGAGGCAAGGGTTTGGGATAATGCCATGGTGTGAAGGGCACAGGAAATAAGTGTGGGACTAGGTTACCAAGAGAATTGTGTGTAAAGTACTAGGGCCTTGGTTTAAAATCAAAAACACTTTAGCAGACAGCCTTGTGATCCCACTGTCTGGGTTATTAGAAGCTGAGTGTTGGAAGGTGAACCTTTATCTGTAAATGTTCTTTTTGCAGATGTATCTCAGCTCCCTAAACAGTTGCATGTTTCCCAGAAGGGTCACCAGTTGGAAGGCAGCGTGCAGGTTTGGTCTGATTACCTCCGAGTGCATCTGCATCCCAGAAGCATCTTCATGATACGTCAGTACAACTATGATGGGTATGTTTATTTTACTTCAAATGCAAACTGAGGCAAAGTGGTAGCTTCACAAAGGGGCATGGCTGCTGACTGCAATTTAGGGATCAGCCTAACTGGATACTTGCTAAAAGACACAAAAAGAGGGAGTGGAGTTAAATGCTCACCTTATCCTTCTTTTAGGGAGTCCAGTCAACTTGAAGCCTTTGGACAAGGTGAAAGCCTCCTGCACAACTCCACTTACCTAGAGGAGCTGGAAGATAGATTGCATTTCTACGTGGAGGAGTGTGATTATCTGCAGGTACATGGGGCTACATTTACCTGACCTGTTTGGGGAACTCTGCCAATTGAACTTTTGGTAGAAATTCAAACACTATTTGTCCCTTTTGGTGTAGGGTTTTCAGATTCTGTGCGACTTGAACAATGGATTTTCTGGAGTTGGAGCTAAGGTGACAGAACTGCTCCATGATGAGTATTCAGGGAGAGGAATCCTGACATGGGGACTGACTCCAATCATTCATGATGTTGGGGTAAGTATGCAGTGGAAAAAGAGTGTGCCTGATCTCCTGAAATTAGTGCACACATTCTGACTCAGACTGCTTCCTGTAAAACAGATATTGAGAAGGAAGAGGATAGATCAAAAGAGCATCTTAGTGCAGTGGGTACTGCAACAGTAGCTGCCCTTCTTTCTGCCTCACATAGCACTTTTACTTCCAAAGGAGCCTAAGGCCAGGACAGATTAATTTGGGGGCATCATGTTTAATTGCTAAATTGTTTAAGTGCCAAGCAGAGCTGTGTGGATTTTTTGGCATCTTTTGTCCGCAGGTGTCCTGGAAGGATTTTTACAGGCTGATGAACACAGTCCTGGGAATTGTCCATCTCTCCACTCACAGCTCACTCTTTTGCCCACTGTCACTCAATGGAAGTCTGGGACTCAAACCAGAAGCCCCTGTTACACTCCCATATGTACATTATGATGTGAGTATACACGGTCACTGACTGGGCACACAGACTGGAAGCTTTTGGGAACATTTTCTGTCTGGAAAGTCCTGACCACACTAGTGTATATAGTCAGAACTTTGTGCCAGAAGGACTAAATCCTCCCATGCTAAAAAATAAAGCTCATGTTCTATATAGGGGGAAGTTCTAAATAATAGTTTGTCTCTCCAGACCTGCCTAATCCTATCCCTAATGTTTGAAGTTGATTATGTAACTCCATCTCTGTATATTTCCTCAATTTTAAACCTACAGCCCCTTAGTTCTGGTCTGTCCAGTGACCTTGGTGATCTGTTTAATAACCCTTCGATTACTCACAGGCCTGAAGTATTTACCAGCTGTTTTCTGCTTGCACATGAGCCTACATTCCAATTACCTTTGCTGCCATTTACTGCACTCTCCATTTTAACTCTGGGTTATGGCCCTTTACATTAGTTGTAATAATTGCAGGTTCCTGAATTGTCTCACACACTTACCTTGTGTTGTAGGTAGAGCCCTGCCTGGATACAAAATTTGTATACACAGCTGATCAGCAAGCATGGTCTGTGGATATAAAGCAGATATCCACAGATTTGCAGGGCTCTAGTTACAGGACTAAAATGGATTCATTCACATGATTGAATTCAGTTTGCAGAGTCTCAACTCTTGTTTAACTGGTTCAGTCCAAGGCTGGAGGTAATGCACATGGGTGACTGTACAGGAAATCTAAATTGGTGCAGAGTTGTAATTGCAGGCAGACACTGGCTCATTGCCTTCTGATTTAATCAGCTTTTTACAATGCTAGTTGAAGTGCAGAAAGCTCAAAACTTTGTAGATTCCAGGACTGGGTCTCAGTGACCTGAGCCCCTCAACTGGGAATGCACAGCAGAACCTATGGGATGACCATAACACTATTCTGTCATTTGAAAAATTACTAATGAGGTAATCAGCAATAGCAGTTTTTTTATTAAGATTTCTACTGCATGAATGTCAAGTCACTCAGGCTTTAAACTGTAACAGTTTGTATCCTTAGGGCTGTTTTGCTCTGCCTTAATCATTCCAAAGAGAAACTGCTTTTAGTTGGTTTAGTTAAGGAATGGAAGTGTCTGCAATTCAATCTTAAATGACCTTTTCCTCCTCTAACTTTGTGGTTCAATTGTTCTTCTGTAGGCCTCTCTAAACTATCACAGCAGTGCAATCTTGGCAACAGCATTGGATACCCTCAGTGCTCCATACAGGCTCCATTCCTCCCAGTTTTCCATGGTACAGCTTGCAGACACATTTAACAGCTCTGGGAGAAAGGTAGCGTTCTTCTAAAGGAAATCATTAGTGACCACAGTGAAGCTGGAGGGGCTGAATAGTGTAAGGTAGAAGTAATATGCTAAATGTGTTACTGTAGCTATTCTGTTTCATGCATGTCTTCTATTGAGCATTGTTCCCACAACTCTCACTGGCAGAATCTTTCGTGCCTATAAATTGAGGCTCTGTGTATGTAGATGTTATATAACATGCTGCATTGTCTGCTGGTGGTTTTGGATACAGATCTCTTGCAGGAGTCCCCCTGATCTCCAGATAAAGCTGAGATCAGATTATTACAGACATTTCTATTGGCCTGTTCTCTCTCAGGTTGTGGCTGCAGGGGCTGCTGTACCCTTTCCTATGGCATATGGTCAGTCTCTCCCAGATGCTTTGTGCAGCTACCAGCTTGCAGTGCCATGGACACCATTGTCTTCGTGTGGGGAGCAAAAGGACAGCTGCTGTTTTGCTCAGTCTGTTGTGCTGAGAGGAATTGGCAAAGAAAATAGTATCAGGTAAGAAACAGCTAGATCAAATGCCAGCTCTGAAAGACAGGTCCCTAGCCATGGTGATCTCTAACAATAGGGGCTTCTTAAGGGGGGGAACTCTGGCCTTTAAATCCTTACTGGTCCAAAAGAGCTAAAGCAGGCCTTCCACATATCCTAAAGGTTACTTGTCAGGTTATCACTTGACAGGCTGGCATCAATAAGGAAGAATCTCTTGTTACTAAGAATTACAGGACCCTTGCATTGTTCTAGTATGTGTGGCTGGTTTTAGATCAGGGTAGAACCATTCCTGGGCCCCTGTGGCTCAGCCACACAGTTATCAGCATCTTAGTTCAGGCACTCTTACAATATGCATTTACTCGTTTTTCTTTGCAGTAATCTTCCTCCAGGGTCACAACCCAAGTCTGCCCTACATGTTTGTGAAACTGGGGAGGAGGTTCTGGGAAGCTACTTACGTGCTCGGTGCCCAGGGACATTCAGGTTGGTGATATGCTCTGACTAGCCCGCTTGGGGGATAGGGTCCCTGATTGCTAATTATGAAATTTCTATAGTGAATTTTGGATAATTCTTGCTCCTTTGTTTCCTTGGCAGCACCTCATATTTGCTTCAGGGCCCATGTAAAGTGTTACCCCCATACCCCCAATTTTTCTCTGCTCTTGTAAACAAGCAAGGTTTCCTCCTGGACAAGCTTCCCAGCTGCTCAACGGGTAAGATGCTCTCTCACACCCCTGTATGTGAGGAAGGGGTTAACTCTTGTTTAAAAAAAAAAAAAGCTTGGGGACTTATAGAAGGGTGCCAGCTTTTGAATACCTCCCTCTAAAGCTAGCCATTTTCCAGCTGTTGGAGTAGGGCCGGTGCATGCCAATGGCATTGTCCTACAAGCGCTCTCAAGACCCCTTTCCCTGGTAGAACACTTATTTTAAAAGTAGAATGGGAAGGGAACATGTTGACATACTCTGAATGTGATAGATGTTTCAGTGGAGATGTTTTTTCCACAGCAGTCGAAAGCATCCCTGTCCTAACAGCACTACAGTCATCACCTGCTCTGTACAGTGCTCTCAACAGTTTATATAAGGAGCTGCATCGAGTGGATGTACAGCGCTGGGCTAGCTTCTTCTCTGCAGGCATTGAACTTTATGATTTTCAGGAGGCCCTACATGAGCTAAGAACGCTGTCCCAATGCTATAAAACAAGCTCGGAGTTTGATGAATCTGAGGAGGAAGCAGACTCAGATTAACTCTACCGCTTATCACTTTAGGAAGAAGAGAAACTTTAAAAAAAAAAAAATCAATGTTGAACTAGGGCACTGGCTTTTTAAAGAATAAAATGTTACAGCAAATTGACAGTTGTGCTGCATCTGTTCCATAAAAAGAGGGTGGCTTTAGACCTCTGTAATTCAAGTACGAGACTTACCAGTTTACATCAGCATTGTCCATTATTTATCACAACAGAATTATGCTTTAGAATGAGACTGAACAATAAACATGGATCATTTCAGCTTATAGCCTTTCCAGATATAAAAAGGGGACAGTAATGGAATTTACAAAATTTGAGAGTGGGAAAGCATTTACTTCATCTAACAAGACACATCTTATGATACAGTAATTACAAGTTTTTTATTGCTGTATCTGCAATAAATCATGAGGATGTTCAATTTAAATCTTTGTTACACAGAGAGGCAAGGCCTTGCCCTAGTGGAATCTTTTTAAGTTTGTCATGCAGGTCACATTTGCAGAATGAAAAGCTGCCAGGGTATTACATTATCCTATTAATTGTGTATCAAACATTAGACCTGTGCTCCTGTAGAATGAATTTAGTTGGTTATACATGTAGCAAGATTATCCCAAAAATTAAGGTGCCATTTTAAGTTACAGTCCTGTGCAAATATTCCTGCCTCCACCAGAGCATCCCTCTAGCAGCAAATGGGCTAGTACCTACATTTGTGATGTACTAGTTAGTTTGTCCACCAGCACAAAGGTGTTTAGTCATCCTGTTCTTCTTCAGAGAGGAGCAGATCCTTATCTGACAGCTGGTCAGTATTGCTGGTGCTTGTTGCATCTTCCTCATCCTCAGAACTTCCATCATAGGATGTATGGAAGAGCCTCATCAATTCCCTGAATCGATGGGAGACCTGACCATGGAGAGAGACTTGAGATTAAATGGCTCATGCACAGTAGGGCAGCTTGTAGGTCCCACCCATACATAGCACTAAGATTGGAAATTACTGTGAAAGCAGAAGCATTTAACACACTCCAATCCCATCACAGGAGAAAGAAAAGTAGTACCCAGGAACCATTTAAAAAATATTGGACACAAAAGCAGTTAAGTTACAGAGTTGAGCTAATTATCTAGTGCAGGGGTCAGCAACCTTTTAGAAGTGGTGTGCCAAGTCTTCATTTATTCACTTTAATTTAAGGTTTCGCATGCCAATAATACATTTTAACATTTTTAAGAAGGTCTCTCTCTATAAATCTATATATTATATAACTAAACTGTTGTCATATGTAAACAAGGTTTTCAAAATGTTTAAGAAGCTTCATTTAAAATTAAATTAAAATGCTGATCTTACGCTGCCGGCCTGGGGTTCCATTCACCTAGGCCGGCACCAGGCTGAGCGGGGCCTGTGGCCGGGACCCCAGACCAGCAGTGGGCTGAGCAGCTCAGCCTACTGCCAGTCTGGGGTTCCGTCCGCAGGCTCCTGCCAGCCAGGGTCCCGGCCCTGTCCACATAAAGTAGGTACCTACCTTCTCCCTGGTTCTAGCCATTCTCTTCCTATCTCTGCACTGAGAACAGGCCTGGGAGTGAAGGGTCTGGCTAGGAGCTAGAATGAGGGAGGGGGCTCAGGGTTGGGGCAGGAAGTTTGGGTGTGGAGTGCTTACCTAGGCAGCTCCCATTTGGTGCGAGGGGTACAGGTGGGAATGTGTGTGGGGTGTGCAGGAGCTCCTGTTTGGTGTGAGGGTGGGGATGCGGGGGGTGTAAGAGTCAGGGCAGGGGGCTGGGGATGTGGGGGGGTGCCGGAGTCAGGGCTGGGGTTGTGGGGGGGTTCAGGGGTCAGGGCAGAGGGCTGGGGTCATGGGGGTGCTCCCAGCCCCCTGCCCTGAGTGGCTCACAGCAGGGGGCTGGAGGGGATATGCCGATTCCACCCCTTTCTCCAAGGTCCCTGGAGCAGAGAGCATGCTGCAGCTCCACTTTTCCCTCTGTAGCAAGGGCCATCAGCTAATTGGCCACAGGGAGGGAGAGAAGGAGGGGCAGGAACCCAGCACACTGGGGGAAGCTTGCCTGTCCTGCAAGGAGAGAGCGGTGGGCAGAGAAGAGCAGGCCGGGCAGGGCAGGATTTTTAATGGCACGCTGCTGTCTGCCGGGGTAGGCGGACAGCAGTGTGCCATTAAAAATTGGCATGCGTGCCATAGGTTGCCGACCCCTGATCTAGTGTTAATAGCAAACAGTGTGAAACATCACAGAGCTCCCTCAAGGCAAAGCCTTTACACAATCAACCTACAGGGGATTTAGGCACATTAGACATTCAAGAGTTTAGGCTAGTACATGATGGTGGGAAACACCACAGGGGTCATGATATCTCTGAACAGTTCACAACTCTGCTAATGCACCATCCTAATTTCCAAAACCTTGTGCAATCATAGTCCCAGCACTCTTCTGCACAGACTGGTAAGCTATGCAGGTGGACTTTTTTTTCCATTTTGTGGCACAAGGTACGCTTGGCTCCCAGGCTAATGCAGTAACCATCTCTCAGTCCCTTAAGCCAGTGGTTTCCAAACTTTTTTTCTGGCGCCCCAGCTGAATAAAATTGTTGATGTCCACAACCCAACAGAGCTGGATTGAGGGGTTTGGAGTATGGGAGGGGGTCGGGGCTCTGGGGTGGGGCCAGGGATGAGGGGTCTGGGGCAAGGGCTTACCTCCAGCAGCTCCCGGTCAGTGGCGCAGCTGGGGTGCAGAGGCAGGCTTTGCACCTGTCCTGGAACTGCGGACCGCGCTGCACCCCAGAAGCGGCCACCAACAGATCCCGCTCCTAGGTGGAGGCACGCAAGTACCTCTTGCCCGCAGGCACTGCCTCCAACCTCCAGCTTCCCAGCCAATGGGAGTGCAGAGCCAATGTTGGGGGCAAGGCCAGTGCACAGAGCCTCGTGGCCACCCTGCCTAGGAGTTGGACCTGCTGCTGGCCACTTCTGGGGCACCGCACGGTGTTGGAACAGGTAGGGACTAGCATGCCTTAGCCAGACAGTACCGCTGACAGGACTTTTAACAGCCTGGTCAGCGCTGCTGGCCAGAGCCGCCGCGACCCAGTAGTGGGTTGCAACCCACAGTTTGAAAGCCACTACCCTAAGCAGTGGTGCTCAAAATTTTGTATTAGTGACCCCTTTCACACATCAAGCCTTTGAGTGTGACTTTTTTATATTTAATACTATTATAAATACTGGAGGCAAAGTGGGTTTTGGGGGTGGAGCGGACAGCTCAACCCCCCACCCCACATAACCTCGTGACACCCCCCCCCCAGTTTGCAAACCCCTTCTTAATAGCTTTCAAAATGATCTGCACCCCTCTCACATACAAGCACTTACCTCACTAGCAGTTTTATTGCCCAGTTCCTGTGAGATAGCACTGAAGGTTTCCAAGTGGGCTCCTCGCTCCTGGCAGGTTGTAAGAATGACACGATCGGCCTCCCTGTAAGCAATACATCACAGTTATGGACACAGCTTGGAGCAGGAGACTGACCCTACAGCCACCTCAAGTATGAAAAAAACCCACCAGTGCACTTCGGCCTGAGTCAGGGTGAGATGCACAAAGGGACTTAGGTTGTTACAATGCTGAGCATCACAGTGTCTAACTTTTAGGTGCCTAGAAAAAAAAGTCACAGGAACAACTCTGCAATCCCCAAAGCCCAAGTTAGCCACCTATGGAGGGCCTTAGACTGCACCTCACAAAGCCAGCACAATAGGCCAAGAATCACCTAATCTAGCCACTGGGAAATACAAACCAGACCTCTTTCAGAGATAGGTACCCAAGTCTGGGCTGCACAAAAGGCATCTAGCTCTGCTAGTGAGTCACACAATGGAAGAAGATTGGTGCTTGGCTGCTTAAATTGCATACAGGATTTGAAACAAAAGAGCCAGTGTGGGGGGGGGGGGGGGAGGAAGGGGGAGGAGAGGGGCAAGACTATCCTTGCAATCTTTAGCCTAGTGGATAAGGTACTCATCCAAAATGTAGGAGACACCCCCTCTCCCCCTCCTGAGGGAGAAGGGATTTGAGCAAGGATCTCCACCTCCCACAAGTGTGCTAGCCTCGGCCATGGAGTCACTCTTACATTCTCTAGCTTAGTTTAAGTATTCCATTGTTTAATTAACATGGAACTTCAATAGGAGAAACCGAGGGAGTGCCACATCAGCATAGTCCATACCCTAGTTGTTAGGGTACTAAACTGAGAGGTGGCAGATCCCTGTTCATATTCCTTCTCTCCCTTAGGAGGGCAGGAGCCTTGAAATAAGGATCAATAACATTGTGGTCGAGTATCCTAGCCCCTAGGCTAAAGATTACAAGGGAGATCCTCCCCGCAGGGCTATACTGCATGAACTCACCAGAAAGGGTGGATCTGGTAGGCATGCTCAGTAGGTCCCCTGCCTACAACTTGGGCAGCCACACACCTATCCTTCCTTGTTTATGAATCATGCTGAGGCTTAGGTGGGACACAGGTGTGTCCAGATGCCTATCATAGGGCAGTAGTGTATATGCATATGCAGGAGACAGATGCCTAGCTGTCTAGAGTGAGGCTGTAGCACACATGGCCCAAGGAAAAAAAAGTTGGGCACTGAGTAAATTTAGGTGCAAGAGTTAGGCAACAGCCAAGCAGGAGTTTCGTGAATAGCAGGTGTGCCTAGGACTTCAGCATCTTCATGGCTCTCACCCTAAGTCTCTCTCTCTCTAGTGGCCAGCTTCAGACAACGTGCTTAGCCTTTCTAGGGCAGGGGCATAGGCAGCGGGTCGCATAGGCAGGGGGAGGCGCTGCCTCCCCAAACAGCCAGGCATGACCCCACCGCCTGCCGTGATGCTCCCTGCATGCAGCTGTGGCTCCAGTAGTCCCCCAGGCTCTGAGTCCATCCCCCCAATAAGCCGGGGCTGGGGGCTAGACTCCCTCAGCCAGAGGTTCACACACTGCCCATGTGCAGGGGGGCTCCTAGAGAAAACCCACTTCTTTCAGCCCAAAGTATTGAACTTATTATTAGAACCTGCCTGAAACAAGGCAGTATGTTTAACAGCTGGGATGAAAAGTGTTATGCTGCTGTTCTGGGCTGCTCTAGTAAGAAACTAGACAGGAGAGCAAGAGGAAGATAGATGAGAAGACACAAGGAAAGACATCAGGAACAGGGGAGACAGCAAGATGGAAAAAAGGGAAACTGTAGCAGCTGAGAGATAAGCCACTGCAGACACAATATAACAGGAACATAAAATATGATGCACGAGCACATACCTGGTCCAGAGAACAACCTTCTCCCCAGTAGAGCTGACTTTGCTATTCTTTGCACACACGGTGGCTTCCATGATTTTCTGCTGCTGCTCATCCTCCCTTTGCCCCATGTCGGAAGGAACTGCTCTACATTCCAGCTCTTCAAACTGTTGCTGCACCTTGAAGCAGCAGTTACTTTCATCTGACTTTAATCTGATCTGTGATTCCCGGCCAAAAGGAGAGACTCCAATGCAGCCAGTACCATCTGCTTCTGATAGTACATGGTCACTGGGGACCTGCAAGTGGACATTCTTATCCAGTGTCTTCAGCCTGAGTTTTCTAACTGCTCCCAACCAATTCCTCCTCACTTCAGTTTTTCCTTCCAGAGGGAAAGATAATCTCTCCATTTCTCTTCCTCCTGATTTTGAAGGAGCGTGTCCAGGTTTAACTGATGACTTGAACTGAAGGGCTATCTTCTGTTGTGAACTCCTTCCAGGAAAGCGATCAGCTCCCGTGCAGCCTGTCCTTGTAGCTGAATCAGACCCTAAAACATGCTTGGCAAGGTCAAGGGAACCGTCTCCAGTCCCTCCATATCTCTGGTTTAATCTTGTCTCACTATCACTTCCTAGACCGTAAGGGTTGCTTTCGTTCTGTTGAGGCAGCTTTATATTAAATCCAGAGTCAGTAATTCCAGTTTGACTTTCTTTTGCAGTGTCCACGACAGCAGTGACCCCAGCTTTTGCAGAGCACAGAGGGCTTCCCGTAGAGCTCAGTTCTAGGACCCTGCTATTAGGCAATGCTCCTTCAGAAGAGACACCTCTGCAGCAGATCAACTGTCCTTCTAGTTGAGATCCTGCCCAAGAAACCCCACAAGATTAGTAGGAAGAACTTCTGAAGGATGGAGATTTTAGATTGGAGCACAAAGTGCTATAAACCAGAGAACATGGTTTTAACCTCTGCTGTGTTTTGCACAGATCACTCCCCAGTGCAGTTTCCCTAATTATGTTACTGTGTAAGAGTGCTGGGTGCAGAGGTAAATCACAGCTAGCGAGGCTCTGAATATCCTGTGCCTGTAAAAAGGTGTTGCACATGCTAGTATCCCAATGTGCACTAGGTGCTGCCTGCCCCTTAATACTTAAACATGGAAAACAAGATGGCATCTCCATATGTGCTAGGTACCATGGTACGCAAACGTAGAATCTTCTCCAGCAAGTTGTAATCCAACTGCATTTATGGACAGGAGGGGTATGCCGCCTTAGTGTATTTACACTGCCAGTCATCCTGTGTATTTTGATCGAGCGGGCGGGGATAGGGGGAGAGAAAAGAGAGAATAACTAAGTACCCTGGATAGATGGAACTGCAGGGAAAAGTGTGCTGGCAAGGAGAGCTTACCTAAATTAGTAATTTTGTGGAGGTGGCAGGAAGGCTCTCCAGTCCCATGGAGGGGAGAGTTCCACGAACAATCCATCAGAATAGTTTAGATTTGATGGATGTTTTTTGTCCAGGTGGGCTAAGATGACTGACATGGGGGCAGGTATACTTTGTAGATTGGGTATTTAGGCCACCTAGAGCCAAAGGGAGGCACATGGAAGGAGCTGAATTAACAACTATTTCTAATCATCCTCATTTTAACCTCAATGAATCTGTATTTAGACGACACTTAAGACCCATCCCAATTTGTCTGCAAAATTTACACAGTGACAGCTGCCCATGCATATGACCTTCACAGACCTGAAGCCAGGGAGTCTGCTTTCCTAGACATGGTTTTTGTTCTGCTCTGGCCATTCTCCACTTCATCCCTGTACTCCAGAGACTCCTCTGCAGGCTCCTTACATGTCCCAAGCTCCTTCCCTTCAGGCTGAGGGCTTAACTCTCGTTGAGTCAGGCTGTTAGTGAGCTCTTGAGAATCTTTATTTTTATAGGGTTTGCTATCACACACCTGCAGATCAGAAGAACTTCATAGATTACAAACAGACTCTCAGTGTATCTGACCAACCCGTAGCACCACAGCTCGTGTAGAATCATAGAAACAATGGGGCTGAAAGGGCCCTCAAGAAGTCCAGCCCCTTGAGCTGAGGTAGGACAAAGTAAACTTAGACCATCCCTGACACATGGTCTTAAAAACCTACATGATGGGGTTCCACAGCCTCCCTTGGAAGCCTATTTCAGATCTTAACTCCCCTTATCAATAAAAGTTTTTCCTAACATCTAACCTAAATCTCCCTTGTTGCAGATTAAGCCAATTACTTCTTGTCCTACCTTTAATGGACAGGAAGAACAATTGATTACCGTCCTCTTTACAATAGCCCTTAACATATTTGAAGACTGTTCTCAGGTCTCCAGTCTTCTTTTCTTAAGACTAAACATGACCTGTTTTTTTAACCTTTCCTCACAGGTCAAAGTTTCTAAATTTTTTTATCTTTTTTTTGCTCTCCTCTGGACTCTCTCCAATTTGTCCACATGCTAAGTGTGGTCCCAGAACTGGTCCCAGTATTGGCCTCCCCAATACGGAGTAGAGCGGAACAATTACCTCCCATGTCTTGCATATGACACTCCTGTTAATATATCCCAGAATGATATTAGCAACTGTATCACATTGTTGATTCATAGTCACTTTGTGAGCCACTATAACCCTCAGATCCTTTTCAGCAGTACTACTGCCTCCCAGTTATTCCCCATTTTGTATCTGTGTTTGACTTTTGCTTCCTAAGAGTAGTACTTTGCACTAGTCTTTTTTAAATTTCATCTTGATTTCAGAATAGTTCTCCAATCTGTCAAGATCCTGTTGAAATCTAGTCCTCTCCTCCCAAGTACTTGCAACCTCTCCCAGCTTCATGTCATCTGCAAATTTGATAAGCATACTCTCCACTCCATTATCCAAGTCATTAGTGAAACTATTAAACAGTACCAGACCGAGGACTGACCTCTGAGAGACCCTGATAGATACACTCTCCCAGTTTGACAGCAAGCCACTGATAACTACTCCTTGAGTACAGTGTTTCAACCAGTTGTGCACCTATTCTTAGAATAAATTCATTTAGACTGCATTTTCCTAGAACCCTCACTATCCCCCCCATCCAAACTCAGCCTTCAACTTGGTGGTTTATGTACTTTGTCTTTAGGAAACCAAACTTCTATATCCATGAGCAGATAAAGGTTCAGTTTACATAGTGACTAAGCAAGCTTCCTCCACACAGTCTTACCTCTGTCCTGGAAGAGCACAAAAATCTCAATTATTTAACATGGCAAAGAAGGATAGTAAAAGGGAATGGAAGGCGTATGGGAAGAGAAAGGTTAGCACAGTTAGAGCTCATAAGAGGGAGGTGCTTATTTTGGTGGTTCCCCTTTGGATTTTTGTTTTAATTAGGACTGTCAAGTGATTAAAAAAATTAATTGCGATTAATCGCGCTGTTAACAATAGAATACCATTTATTTCAGTATTTTTGAATGTTTTTTACATTTTCAAATATATTGATTTTAATTACAACACAGAATACAAAGCGTGTATTCTCATTTTGTATTTATTTTTATTACAAATATTTGCACTGTAAAAAAAACAAGTGTTTTTCAATTCACCTAATACAAGTACTGTAGTGCAATCTCTATCATGAAAGTTGAACTTACAAATGTAGAATTATGTACATAAAAACCCTACATTCAAAAATAAAATAATGTAAAACTTTATAGCCTACAAGTCCACGCAGTCCTACTTCTTGTTCAGCCAATCTCTCAAACAAGTTTGTTTACATTTATGGGAGATAATGCTGCCTACTTCTTAATTACAATGTCACCTGAAAGTGAGAACATGCATTCACATTGCACTGTTGCAGCTGGCGTCACAAGGTATTTACATGCCAGATGCACTAAAAATTCATATGTCCCTTGATGCTTCAACCACCATTCCAGAGGACATGCGTTCATGCTGATGACAGCTATGCTCCATAATCCAAAGCAGTGCGGACTGACGCATCTTCATTTTCATCATCAGGAGTCAGATGCCACAAGCAGAAGGTTGATTTTCTTTTTTGGTGGTTTGGGTTCCGTAGTTTCTGCATCAGAGTGTTGCTCTTTTAAGAATTCTGAAAGCATGCTCCACACCTCATCCCTCTCAGATTTTGGAAGGCAATTCAGATTCTTAAATCTTGGATCGAGTGCTATAGCTATCTTTAGAAATTTCACATTGGTATCTTCCTTTCATTTTGTCAAATCTGCAGTGAAAGTGTTCTTAAAACGAACATGAGCTGGGTCATCATCCAAGACTGCTATAACATGAAATATATGGCAGAATGCGGGTAAAACAGAGCAGGAGACATACAATTCTCCCCCAAGGAGTTCAGTCACAAATTTAATTAACGCATTTTTTTTTTTTTTTTTTTTTTTAAACAAGCATCATCAGCATGGAAGAATGTCCTCTGGAATGATGGCTGAAGCATGAAGAGGCATATAAACATTTAGCGCATCCGGCACGTAAAGATCTTGCAACGTCAGCTACAACAGTGCCATGCGAACACCTGTTCTCACTTTCAGGTGACATTGTAATTAAGTGGGCAGCATTATCTCCCATAAATGTAAACAAACTTGTTTCTCTTAGCGATTGGCTGAACAAGAAGTAGGACTGAGTGGACATGTACACTCTAAAGTTTTATATTTTTTTTGGTTTTGAGTGCAGTTATGCAACAAAAAAACCTATATTTGTAAGTTGCACGTTTGCGATAAAGAGATTGCACTACAGTACTTTATGAGGTGAATTGAAAAATACTATTTCTGTTCATTTTTACAGTGAAAATATTTGTAATAAAAATATAAAGTGAGCACTGTACATTTTGTATTCTGTGTTGTAACTGAATTAGATATACTTGAAAATGTAGAAAAACATACAAAAATATTTAATAAGTTTCAATTGGTATTCTATTGTTTAACAGTGTGATTAATCATGATTAATGTTTTTAATTGCGATTAATTTTTTTGTTAATCACATGAGTTAACTTTAATTAATCGACAGCCCTAGTTTTAATACATTACAGTCTGGAGACAGGAAGAACAAGCCTGGGTGGATTATCAGAACAGACACCAAACAATGGGATACTCAGTACAACTGTTCCTTCCCCACACCATCCCAGTGCTCAGTCCCTTCAACTGACCTTACAGCTGGAATGGCTGCAGGTCCTCCTCTTGCTCTTCTTTAGTTTGGGGTCACTGCTCCCTTCATGGCAGGAGCACAAACATTCCTTCACCCCATCCACCCACTCTGTCTCCTGGAAATAAACACACCAGCTGACATGGACTTTCCTGATCCACACAGAGCACTGCACAGATAACACATGCATACCAAACAGAAGCAGATCACAGGCTGGCCAGACCACAAAAAGAGCCAGAGCAGGGCCAGTCTGACAAACCCCAGGGAGAACTAAAGCAAGTAAATCGCCAACAGAGATCAAAGCAGGTGAAGTTTGGGCAGAAGCATTTTAATCCCTTTCATCCTGTTGTCTAACACTTTAGAGACTGGGACCATTTCTACACAGACACATTTGTCCTCCTAGACATGTATTTGCCTGGAGTATGGAAGAGGCCACATGCTGTGGGCTATTCAGATATCCCAGTCCCACCTTGTCATTGTTCTGGCCTCCAATCTCTTTCCTCTTTTTATTTTTCGAGGCTGTGTGCATCTTGGGGGTTTCCTCCTCCTCTTCTACATCTGGTAACGACACCTCTTCAAACCCATCAAACTAAAAGAAGCACAGAGGCTGTGTTACCAGCACAGCAAAGGGAGCTGTCAGTAGACTGAGCTTTCATACTCTCTCCTACAAAGAGAAAAGGAGTACTTGTGGCACCTTACAGACTAACAAATTTATTTGAGCATGCTCTAAGGTGCCACAAGTACTCCTTTTCTTTTTGCGGATACAGACTAACACGGCTGCTACTCTGAAACCTCTCCTACAAAGGGCTTTCTTTGCATGAAGCCCCATTTCAGGGCAGCGTGACAAGTTTACAATCTTGTCAAAAGTAACAAGTGCTGAAAGAATTTGAAATTTCCACCCCGACCATTCCCAGCCACCCACAATCCCAGATCTTTATCCCATCTCTTCCTTTTTGGGTCTGTAGCCTCCCTATTAAGCCTCTCAATGTGAAGGATCCAAGCCTCCCTACTTCTCTCTCCTAGTTTAGAGAAAGGGTCTCCACCTCATACTCTTTCTCCTCTGTCCAGTTGATCTCCTCAAAGTCTCCCATGCGGCTGGCTGATGGACGTAAATGATCAAAGAAGATGGAGAATTCATCCTGCAGGTGGTCATGTCCTTTCAGCAGCTGCCACATCTGGGTCTTCAACTGTGGGAGAAAACTCTGGAGTAAGATAATGGTGGAACATGGCAACGACTTCAAGGTCTGTGCAACAAACAAGACCCTTTGCTAGAAACAAACACAAAAGCTCAGGCTCAGTGTTACCACCTGTACTGTAGTTCATTTTTGGATCTTCCAGGAATACTTCCAGGAATACTTGGAGTACTTCCAGGAATCATCCTGGCACTGAAGAATCTCCCCAGAAATTCTAGGCAGAGGTTACTTGAGACAAACTAAAACATCAACCTGCAAGGTGATAAAAGCAAGGTGGGAAAGAGAAGATACATAGGGGCCAATTAGCTGTACAATCTTATGGAGGTAATGATAGATCAGTTCTCTCTGCTCTTACTCCAGCTGGGGGTATATCTCAAGGCTGGTTACACCACTGCAATCTGAAAGTCAGAGGGGAAAGCACGATGGGGTATCTACCTCTGCATTCTCAGGGCTGGCTGAGGGGGAGGGGAATACATAGAAGTTTGGTTACCTCTGCAATGTCCTGCGGGAGGCAGTCTGCGCAGCTTTGCAGCACTTTGATGATCTTTTGATGGTGGGTGGGATTTTCAGCAAAGCAGATTTCCAGCTGCCTGAGGAACTTCCGGCTTTTGTCAAATGCTTGCTGCTCTTCAAACTGACCAGAGAACAAGGAGGACCTTTTCACTCCAGACACACCAATCTATATTTACAGGCATTTCTAATCCGCTTTGAGAAACTAAGCAAAGTATATATGCTCCAGCCAAGAGTTTTATAACTCACTTAGGACTGCGGACTGCAGGGCTCAAACAGAAAACTGCAGTGATTGGAAACTGGTTTCAAATCTCTAAAGGCTTAAGAGATGCAGAGGAGAAGTTAAACTAGGCCATATGTTTTCACTAAACAGTTCAGATTTTTAAATCTGCAGGTATTCCAAGTTACGGAAGGCTGTAGCTGTGCATCATGCTGCAGCATTCCTCAGCACTGTGGAAGATTTTATGGAAAAGTTAATTAAATAATTAGCACCTCCATCCAATTTATCCCTGCCTCTATACTTAATTCTTCCTCCATTCCTGCAAGGCTCACTACATTTGTCTTCTCAAACTGTTTGCTGTTTGCTTCTTCCCTTTTACTTACCAATCCACACTCCAGAGCTTGCTCAGGCAAAAGAAAGGCAGCAAAGTCTGTGAGCAGCTGCGGCCACTCCTGCAGCAGGGTCTGGAGAGTGGAATACAGATCCACAGCAGTTGGCTTGTGGGTGCTGGTCTCAAATTCATAGATAACACGAAGGAAGTCTTCATATTTCCCAGGCACATTCCGCAAAGCTTCGCGCACCTGCAAAGCACATCAGACAGTTATGAGACTTTCTCCCTGCTTATGAAAACTCAGGAGGAAAGAAAAGTTAATTCAATAGCTTCTTCAATATTCAGCACTTATACATTACTTCACATTTTCAAATTGCTGTATCAACAAACAAATTATTCTCTAGATTCAGGAGCGTGGAATGATCACAAGAGACAGAACTGATCCCAAGTGAGTTACAAATTTTGGAAACACATCAGATCTGGATGGATTCTTCAGCTAAGTGGCTCAGGTGTTAATTCTGTTACAGAGGAACCATTTATCAGGAAATGGTAACTGGAAATGCCAGAAATTTGATTATTTTTATTTTAATAGACATACAAGACTCACATTCTGTCTGAGGACAAAGCTCTAACGTCAGCCTGTTCGTTCTTACCCTGTTCAGATAGGCCTGTGCAAATGCCAAATCCTTCTGTTCCCGGAGAGGGTCTCTCGCCAGAATCTCTTCATCATACAGCAGCAGCAACTTGGAGGTGTCTTTGCTGGCACGAGTCCGTCCCCTCTTATTCCTGGCTCTGTGGGCGTTCCTGTTTTTCCCAGGCACTTTGGCATTCTCATCTGAAAGCACAGTCCCCATGCAAATTCCTCATTCCAGGGAAATGCAAAACCCATTGAGGTTGGTGCTGTGGACCGTGCTGATTGCCAGGAAAGGGTTCCCTTCCTTTTATTCATCATTAGGCCCTGACCCCCAGGCATACTCCTGTCCTGCCAGAGCAAGGAGTGTGTTTGTGGATCATATAAGCTCCCCTTTATTTTGTGGGAGACCACAGAAAATGAATGTAAAGAGAAAAGTGAATTTTGTATTATACATTTTACTGAGTATCCTCATCCCACTGAGTCAGCAGAACCGATTTCTTCTCTAGAGTGTGGAAACACTTGCCTCATTTTCATGGTCACTGAATCCCTTCCAAACTTACAGCTCAAACACACCCAGTTAGCAGAGACCATGAGATAAAGACCAGTCCAAGGCTTTGATGGGGAGACTGAATGAACAGAGTACATCTGATCCGTGTTACTAATATGCCTCACAGTCTCATATTTTGGAGAGTTAGGGCACAGCAGAGCTCGTATCACAAGGGATAAAGAGTAGGAAAGATGCTTCAGTGGTGAGGGCACTAGCCTAGGATTTAGGAGAGACAGATTCAGTTTCCTGTGTGATCTTGGACAAGTCACTTAACCTCTCTGTGGCTCATTCCCCATCGGTAAAAGGGAAATAAGAACACTTCCATACTTCACAGGAGTGTCATGAGGATAACTACATTAAAGATTGTGAAGCACTGAGATCCTCTGATGAAAAGCTCTATATAAAATCTAGGTATTATTAATTATTATTATTATTAATGAGGGTCTAGGTCTCTGCCTCTTCCTGGGCCTGCTTCACAATCTGGGAAGGCGCAGTCTGCTTTTGGAAAACAAATTAAAAAAAAAAGCCAGAAGATCACAGATCTGCTGGATTTATGATTATTTTCAGCATCACTAGCTTTATCTTCCTCCCCATTCCTAAACCCTGTGTTTCTGAGTCCTGCTTACTGACTTCACTTACACGGGGATTTTTTTAGTCTTGTTAGCAGGTTCTGATGTGTTGCTAACATATCTGGATTCTATTCTGAATCTCACAGAACAAGCAGCTCCATTCTGACTTCAGAATCTTTATTATCAGTGATGTCTGATGAAGAAAGAATCCCAATGGTTTTTCAATTCCCAGGTTGAGCCACCGGAAAACTCATCTTATGACCTGTACATTCAAACAGTATGACATATAAAGGCCAGAAAGAGACCATGGAACCCCACAATCTCATTTACGCAGTCACTTTTCAGAGTATAACTGCACGGCAAGTGGATGGATAGGAGGGGACTGCAGAAGGGCCCAGGCACTGCGAGGGAACTGTTTTTATAGACTCTTGTTTTTCAAAGCCTCTTTTCCAAAATCAAGACAACACTGTTAAACCATGAGGAAATTACACACTTGTTGTTTTGGTGCAGCAAACCAGTTCTGTCGTCCCCATCCCTGCCGTGACAGTCTGTACCCCTATGTTCACCCCTTTTACAAGACTATGATAAATTTTGTACAAAGTATACCTTGTGAGGTACCGTTTGAAAACTCAAATTGCTGATCATTATTGTCCTGGTAAAATACATGTGGTAACATTGTACGTAAAGTTATAAAAATCTACTCTATGACATTACTAATACATGTTCCAAGTTTAGAAAAGCAGCCACAAACCAGTTCCTCAGAGACAAAAGGCAAACTGATGCCTCAGCCAGGTGTCAACAAAATCAAATGGATCACCACCTGGTTAAGTGTTGCCAACTTAGCTACTTTGTCACTAGATTTAGTGACTTCCTAGTGAAGAAATAAGGGTCAAAGTAACCAGTGACAAATCTAGCAACTTTCACTGCTGATTACAGTGACATTCAGAGAAAAAAGTCACCAACATACATGGTCAAAAAATCATTCACAAGCAGCTCAATGTTAATAAAATCCATTCCATGCTCTTACTACATTCTGTTGCACACCAAGTCAATCTCATTATGTCTCAATTGAGCATGTCCTCAGAAGGAATCACATTCCAGGGCTTCTTGGGCTGAGATCACTAAAATCTGCAGGCAAGGAAAAGAAGTTGGTGGAGGCTAATTAAATACTTTACTAAAGCCAGGTGCACTTTGGAGAGAGCAGCACATTAGCCAGGGCTTGTTTCTACCCAAATGTGTTTTCTCACTGCTCCATAGTAGGATAAAAGGTGTAGCTAGCTTGATTTTGGCTCCTCTTTACTCCTTCCCCTGGGTTGGCCTAGGGTTAGCTGCCCAGCTATTACATTTGATCCCACTACGGAGCAGCAAGAAAGAACACATTTGGATAAAAACAAACCCTGGCTAACGTGCTGCTCTGAAAAGTGCACCTGGCTTTAGCAAAGTATTTAATTAGCCTGCAGATTATAGTGATCTCAGCCCAAGAAGCCTTGGAATGAGATTCCTTCTGAGGACATGCTCAATTGAGATGTAATGAGATTGACTTGATGTGCAACTGAATGTCGTAAGAAGAGCATAAAATGGGTTTTATTAACACTACTGAGCTGCTTGTGAATGATTTTGTAACTATACTCACCTGGGCACGTGCACACACACACGCACTATATAGATAGATAGATATAGATAGATATTGTGACAAAGTTCCTCCTCTGCCTTGGTGGGTCCTGTGCTTATTGGCAGCTTTTCTCGCCTCAGAGGTTCACGGCAGCCCTCAGTTTAGCCACTTTCATGGCTCAAATCTGCCGTTCACTCAGTTAGCCTCAACACTGACCAGCATGGGGAAAGGAAGAAGAACAATCCCCACAGTCTCTGCTGATCCACCTAGTGGATCGGGGAACAGGCCAGAGACCTTCCCCTCTGGTGGAACCCACAGTCCAGTTCAACTCCTCCGGTATCAAGTAGGGAGTTGGGGGGATGGAGGGAACCCAGGCCTGCCCTCTACTCCAGGTTCCAGCCCAGGGCCCTGTGGATTGCAGCTGTCTACAGTGGCTCCTGTAACAGCTGCGTGACAGCTACAACTCCCTAGGCTACTTCCCCATGGCCTCCTCCCAACACCATCATTATTCTCACCACAGGACCTCCCTCCTGATGTCTGATAATGCTTCTATGTCTCACTCTCCCAGTAGTATGCCTTCTCACTCTCAGCTTCTTGCGCCTCTTGCTCCCAGCTCCTCACACACACCACAAACTGAAGCGAGCTCCTTTTTAAACCCAGGTGCCCTGATTAGCCTGCCTTAATTGATTCTAGCAGCTTCTTGATAGGCTGATTAGAACACCTGCAGCCAGTCTGCCTTGTTTCCTTAAAAGTTCCTGACTGTTCTGGAACCTTCCCTGTTACTTTACCCAGGGAAAAGGTATCTACTTAACCTGGGGCTGATATATCTGCCTTCTATCACTCTCCTGTAGTCATCTGGCCCAACCCTGTCACAATGTACACACACACACTCTGACGGTTCCAATCACCACTGACTTTGTCTCCTGAACCCCAGATGGAGATGACTGTCAAAGAAAAGAAGAAAGCATAAGAATGGGGAACAGATCCCACAAGTTATTCCTCCCTTTCTTTCTACCCATGGCAGCCACAACATCCGAGGAACAAAAACAGCTTTGGACTGAGGGAAGGATGCTGTCTGAAAGAAATTCAGCCAGTAAAACTGTTGAAGCATGTGGTGAGAGAGACTTTTGCTTCAAATTCACTTAGCTTGTTAAGATAGGTGTTAGTTACATTTTACTTTTATTTTCTTATAGCCAATTCTGACTTTTTATGCCTCATTACTTGTAATACTACAGAAAGATAGTTATTTTAAGTTAATAAACTTGTTTATTGTTTTATCTAAACCAGCGTCCTTGGACTGAAGTATCTGGGAAACTCCATTTAAGATAAGAGGATTTGTGCATATCATTTTCTATTAATAAAATGACAGATTTTATATGAGCTTGTGTTGCCTAGTAGAGGACTGTGCAGTACAAGATGCACAATTCTGGGAGAAGTCTGACTAGGCATTTGCTTGGTGTTGCTCCACAACTCTGTAACTCAAGAGTGGCTGGCCATAGCACTCATACAGTATAGCTGGGAGTAATTTACATGCTGGAGGCTGTGTATGAACAGACTAGGCGTGGTTACTCTCACAGTGAAGCAGTGTAAAAGACACCTCAGGTTGGAGAATTGAGGGGACACAGCTATTCAACAGTCCAGATTGTACCCTGAGTAATGTCACACCTCCATATAGAGGACAATTAACTCACCTGGTGGCATTCTGTTGGTTTCCACCTCTGGGGCAACCTTTGTAAAAGTGAAGGCAGATTTGGGTTCCTCTGCTGCATCTTCAGCTATCTCATCTGTCATTTCATCTTCTTTTTGCAAACTCTCCATTCCGTCTCCTTCTCCCTCCTCCTCCTCTTCCTCTTCCGGCTCTGAGTTCTCTTCCTGGGAATTCTCTTCCTCAGAATCTCCCTCCTGGCTCAGACGCCTCTCCGTTGCAAGCCAAGTCAGTTTTTCCATTGTCTCCTTTAGATCAAAACACCCAAAAATCTCTAGCCCTTGTATGCAATTCAACTACTACCTCATTTAATTGTAATCTTAACTACTAACCCCAGGTATCAGCTTAGTTCTTGCCAACTAATGATTAACATATTTAACAGTAAAAAGAAAAGGAGTACTTGTGGCACCTTAGAGACTAACCAATTTATTTGAGCATAAGCTTTCGTGAGCAACAGCTCACTTCATCGGATGCATAAAGTGGAAAATAGTGAGGATGTTTTTATACACACAGACCATGAAAAAATGGGCGTTTATCACTACAAAAGGTTTTCTCTCCCCACCCCCCACTCTCCCGCTGGTACTAGCTTATCTAAAGTGATCACTCTCCTTACAATGAGTATGATAATCAAGGTGGGCCATTTCCAGCACAAATCCAGGGTTTAACCAGAAGGTCTGTGGAACCGGGGGGGGGGGGTCTGAAGGAATAAACAAGGGGAAATAGGTTACTTTTTATAATGACTCAACCACTCCCAGTCTCTATTCAAGCCTAAGTTAATTGTATCCAATTTGCAAATTAATTCTAATTCAGCAGTCTCTCATTGGAGTCTGTTTCTGAAGTTTTTCTGTTGTAATATCCCAACTTTCATGTCTGTAATCGCGTGACCAGAGAGATTGAAGTGTTCTCCGACTGGTTTATGAATGTTATAGTTCTTGACATCTGATTTGTGTCCATTTATTCTTTTACGTAGAGACTGTCCAGTTTGACCAAATCTCTGTAGCTCACGAAAGCTTATGCTCAAATAAATTGGTTAGTCTCTAAGGTGCCACAAGTACTCCTTTTCTTTTTGCAAATACAGACTAACACAGGTGTTACTCTGAAACCACATTTAACAGTGACATGCGATACTATCTAACCCAAGAACTGGAGCTGCCAGCTTCCACATGGCTGCTAAAATCAAAGTAATCTGACATTCATTTATAAGCGTGAAACTGTGCATTTATTTCTTTGGTAGGATTTTGTCTATTTATTATGCTTGTTTGAATTACTTTATCCTGAGGAACTCATTACAAATAATTTCTGCAAGGTGCGCAGAACAAACAAGGACCAAGCTCAGCTGAGGAAGCCCTTACAACTCCAGAAGAATTGAAACCTGGCCATTTGCAATTTATGCTCCTAACCTAGTCTCTAAGCTCCTCAGGACAGGAGTTGGTCCCTTAATTTTTCATGTGCCATGGACACTCTTGGCACCATATAAATTCACAATGAGATGGTTCTTACAAAGTGTGGCTTTATCTCATTTGCAGAATTCATTATCTAGGCTACTATGCTTTTACCTGAAGTTCTGGCACAGAAAGCACGGACTCTTCTGATGCTGATGACATTTCTTCTTCATCCTCCTCATCTTGAGTAAAATCATCGAAATCCTCCTCCTCTTCCTCTTCTTGTCCATCCTTCTCTCCCACTGCTTCAGGGCCAGCTGGTGTCCCTACAGACTGACCATCCACACTGCATGAGTCCTCTGGTTTCCCCAATGGACTACTAAACTCTGCATCAACATCCGTTGAGTGAGAGGCATTCTTGGAAGACTCATTGCTCATTTCCACCCCAGCTGTATCAATGTCTTCCAACTGCTGCTCATCCTGGGTGGGTGCCTCCACATCTCGTCCTTTCTCCTGTCCCTTCTCCTGATGGGACGTGCACTCTTTTTTAATTTCCTTCTGTTCACTCAGATGCTCAGATGTGATCTCCATGTCCAGCTCTTGCCCTAGATCCAGTATGAACTCCTCCTTTATTTCAGCATTCAAGTTTTTCTTCTCTTGTGTTGGGTTTGTTTCTTCAAGGGCATCACTGGGATCTTCAGGTTCAGTTTTCACTGTTTCTCCTAAATCCTCCAAATGAGGTAAGAGGTCCATGGGTAATGGCTCCAAGGCCTTCTTCTCCACTGTCTCCACAACTATCCAACTATAGCACTCACTCTCTTTAACCTTCTCCTGGCTGTCATTGTCTGGAGTAGCAGGACCTGTGCTATGTTCCTTCTTGGGGGAGATGGCAGAACATGAAGAGTAAAGTTCTTGGGGTTCCACTTTAGGCTCAGCTATAGGGTAAGAATTTTCATCATTTACAGCAAGACAGGAAGTGACTGGATTCAACTGCTCTTTGTCTTCAGCCGTTGATGAAGCAGGAAGACCTACAGAGTTAGGAGAGGCTATCAAGGGAGGAATGGAAGAGGACACTAGAGGCTGGTTTAATGGGCATGGGAAGGTGGTGGGATTTACCAACAAAGTTGTAATTGGAATAGCCTGAGTGCCCCTGCCAACTGTTGTGTTTACGGGATGAATCATATTGCAGCCATTGCCAATACTAACCACTTTCACTGCAGCAGCAGGTACTGTAAAGATGACAGGGGCTGGATGGATCAAAGGGGCAGCCTTTATCAAAGGGGTGGATTTTGTTCCTTTTTTCTTTTGGTATCCCCTGCGGACACAAGGTTTGCGGATTTTTGATGCAGTCAACGTTGGCAGCATTTTTGTCTGAAAAGTCACAGGTGTTGAGGATACTAGTGCTGGTGGTACAGCAGCTGGAAGAGAAGTTCTGGAATCAGACTGTAAAGTAGAGAGCACGCTTTGAAATTCAAAGCAATCGCCACTTCCTACTGCTGACGGGATGTTCAAATGCTGCATTCCTGGCACAGTCTGCATAATTGTAGCTGGCTGGATTAACCGGGGAATTTGAACCACAACTTTGCTAGGAGGAGCTTCTGATTGGGGTAACTTTACAGCAGCTTTCTGAATATTAATAGTGTTGGCACTCGGCTGCAGACCAGGACTCGGTCGAATGAGTAGGGGCTTCAGGGCTGCAGACCCCTGCCGCCTCCAAGCTCTCCTGGAGAAACGGTTGGCAAGGGGCTTCAGTGTCAGCACTATTCCTTTGGGCATGAGCAGAGGGTATTTTTCATCACATTGTGATTCCAAAGTTTCTTTTTCTGTCCTCAAAAGAGCAGATTCTGCACTGGGTGAACCTGCTGCCTCCCCAGCATCTTCTGCTAATTGCTTCAGCTCCCTCTGAATGGAGGACAAACTTGCCTGCAGGAGACAAGAACTTCAGTTATTTAGGTCCCCTGACCCTTACCACCTTCAGGCAACACAGAAAACATTATTCCAGAGCAGGAGGCAGTGACTTATTTTGATTCACTTTGTGAATAAGTATATTTTATTTACTGCCCACTGTTCACTAGTTTTACTTGAAAGTCTCCAACAAGGTTGTTTTTTTGTTTGTAAACGCTGACAGAATATGATGATCTGGAAGGAGCAATGTGATCACAAAGTTCATGACCCTGATGTGTCTCTTCCAAACTGGTTTGTAAAGACTCTCTTAGCAAGAGTCAAGTGTCATCAATTCCCCAATAGGATGGTCATGTGATGAAACCCTGAACTGGGTCTTGGGGGATCTGGGTCCAATTCTTGGCTCTGCTACATACTTCCAGTGTGACCTTGGCAAGTCAGTTAATTTCTTTGTGCTTTGGTTCATCCCTTACACACAAGGGGTTGTGAGGAAAAAATAATGGTTGAGAGGCATTTAGGTACTACAGGCACAAGGGCCCCGTAACAGGAGAGGACATCATTCAAATCCCAAATCTGCACTTTATTCCCAGGGCAACAGGCCCACAATGAGAACGTCTGTCTTTCAATAGGACTGTTTGATGCAGCGAGGAAGATAAATGCTGCCTGTAAGGTGGTGGCCAGCCTGCCCTGACATACAAACTGCAACCAGCAGCACCAGCGTCACACAGCCAATATTCTAACCAGCTGAATGAAACAGTTCAAGCCAACAGCACGAAAAGGTTAATCAGCTCTAGGGATAAGATGGTGGAAGCATGATGCTTCTAAACAGCAGGCACTGTACCTTCAGCCAGAATGGCAAATGCTGCTCTTCCCTCTCCACAGGGGGTTTGCACTCAGAAGGCTGGATCTCCTCACAACACTTGAACAAAATGGGCAATTGCTTTGTTCTTTTATAATACTGAGGAGAGAGGGGGGGTGGGGGGGAAGAGACCAAGGTCAGCAATCACCATCCTTGACTAGCCTAACTGCCAGTGATCGGAAACTTCTCTGGACAGTACACATTGGGAGTTCAAGTGATCCAGAATTACTCCTACACTGATGGAGTGTTGCTCAAATGTATAAATATTAAGAAATGGGAAGGAGGGCTGGACAAAATCTTATGTCCTTTTTGACTCATTTCTCTGGACAGATCATTGGTATAGCACATGTGCGCGCTCACTCTCTACTTCTGTACCGTATGCAAGTCTACTGGTAGGAAGCTCATTATTTCAGCATTATGTGAATTACAGTCGTATCAAGGTTCTCTGTAGTAGGTGCTGTGTTCTTGAAAGACAAGGCAGCAATCAGAGCAGTTGTAAAAGGTAAGTACAGAGGGTAGGGTTTCTGAAGAAGTCTTCATGCTTAGTGGAAGTGAGGTGTCATGGTCTATGAAGAAATGACAGTGCAGACCGAATGTAAACTCTTTGGGGAAGGAACTGTCTTCTATTATGTATGGGCATCACCTCTCACACATGTAAAATACAAATACATACAAACTATAGATTGTCTCACTTACTCTGATGATATTGTCAGGGGCACGGTTCATATTGAGGTTCTTGATTCGCACTGTCAGCTGGTGCGCAGTCTTTGCTGGCAGGAGATACTTGCTGATCAAAGGTTTAGGAAACTCTGTCCCTTCAAAGTGTTTCAGACCCAAAGCTAATAAACTGAAAGGAAAAATAATTCTGCCAGACAATGATTCAAACCAAAAGAAACTGTAAATGCTCTCAGCTTGTCCTTCACATCTGTTAACATCCCTGGAGCGTCTCAATCTGGTCATCCACAGCAACATGGAGAAGACAGAGTATGGAAATAAAACAGCTCAATCAACTGCTGAATGCTCAACATGGTTTAATCTAATGAAACAAATTGTTAACTACTCCAACACAGAACTTGACTGGAGACACATTAATAAATCAAGATGGGAAGTATGTTGGTTCAGGAACATCTCAACACACTCAGATTTGTCCCTCTGATCACCTTGGAGGTCAGTACACATACTGGCATGGAAAATCCACAGAAGACTAAATCTGTCTGGCCTACTGGGCTAAGAGCAATTTTTCTACGGCTGGGAACAAAGGGCCAAAGTTGCTATCTGATGGCGCTGTTCCAGAATGTCCAGATGTCCCGTCAGCTGGCTACAGCACTCTACTTTTTCGCCCAGGGAAAGATGCCCCATTTGCATTTATTTTACACCCTAACATTGAACACCTACTTGTCCTCTGCCTTTGTGAAGATAATCTTGTTCTGTGGGGCTTTTGCCTTCAGGGAGCAAATTGGTAACAGCTCTGGGTACATAAAGACTTTTCTCGTTGCCAGAATCCATGCCACTTGCTTTGGAAGACAGGGGAATTCATTTGCTGTGAAAAGAATCCACAGATCAGCACAAGCTGATGAACCTCACAAGTGTAGATGCTCAAATTCTGAAACTCACCATTACTTTATTGGAAAAGCTATGGTCCCCATAACTTCTGCTGTGAAAGCAGTACAGGCTGGGGTAATTTTTTCCATACAAACCTTTGGACTTTGGTTTAGAACACAAGAAACTAAAACTAAGAATTTATTCTGGCCCAGCAAAAGTTACTTTTCTTTTTGATTTCCCCACAGAATTATGTACACAATATCTGCTCTGTGGAAGGATGGAGCAGATCCATTTGACTCTAATCACTGAATGGCTCCATTTGACTCCAAACTGCCTATCATTTGGCTAAGACAAAATCATGACAAAAATTTCCAAAACAATCCATTCAGAATGCTTTTTAATTTTACAATTTCACAGTTCAAGTCCCTAGTCTTGTTAGTAGAACCATCTCAACCAAAAGAAAATGTCTGATGTATCATTCAAACCACTGGAACTAATTTTTCCAATCTATTGTTACTTTCCTGATGGATTTCCAAAGCTTGAAACATCTGCAAACATATCATGCATTCCAGACTACCAAGCTAAGCAATCTTGTACAAATCCCTATGATGTGGGCTTACTGTGTCACATTTTCATGGCTTAAGTAGCAAAAGACAGGCAATAATACTGAGGTCATTGCTTAAAGACATGTTAGAAACAATGCTGCAAAATAATGCTAAATTCCATTTCAAATCATAGCAAAAAATCTGGAATCCATCTCATTTGAGGGGAGGGCATCACCAAAAAGGCTATTAGTACCCTACAAACCTGCCCCTTCAGCTACATACCACTCTTCTTCACAGTTTTGCGAGGGCTCCAATCATCTTTGACCTGGGCACGAAAGTCTTCAATGAGCTGCAACGCTCCCTTCAAGTTACATGGTTGGAACACTGTTTGAAACTTGGGATGGAACTGCTGACGAAGGAGCATGGAACTGTGAGCAAAGTTACTCAGCTCAGTCTGAGGAGTCAAATACAGAGGAGATAAAGGGACTTGCTTTCAGTGTAAATAAGAACTTATGTATCTAGAAGAAGTCATTCAGAAAGCAAACTTGCCAGATAGGAGGCAGAAAAAGTTTCAGTTATTATCAACCCTGCTTCTGAGAGATACCAAGCCATGGGACACAATTGATTACATTTATTCTACTCTGAGCCTATAAAGCCCCAGCTCTGCTGTGAGTTATTACTCCCCCATTCCCATGCAGAACCATTAACGATCACAGAGCATTCACAGAAATTGTTCTAAGAATGACCTTTTCAAGCTTTGTTTTTAATCCTTCAAAAAAAAAAAAAAAATACAAAAAGCATGCCAACACAGACCACTGTGTTATTGCCATTACACACAGTTACACACTCATTCGGTAAGCAATTGATCAAGCATTAGTATGTAGATGATACTATCATTTTAAACAAATGTTAAGGAAATCTCTCTCAGCTGAATGAAGTCAGATTTTGTTTTTTTAAGCTTTGCAGGGCATTCCCACTAGCCACCCACTCTCACTGGAATTTTTTGTACTTCCCTCAGCAAATGCCCACACAGGCTTCAGACAAGTATAGCATAGGCATTAGCTGAACAAGCTTCTCTCACCCAAGGCTTGAATTCCAACCTGCAGCAGTCCTGCTAATCCCACCCTAGTCCTCTCTAGAGCAAGGACTGTCTGTAGTGTCAGACTGGATGGAGGTTTGTGTTAAAACTAACCAGAAAGCAAAACTAATTTTTACCTAAACTAGCCCAATGTTAGTGCACCAGCTCACTGCACTAACTAGGCTCTCCTCCTATGACAGCAAACTGTCTCTCACACAGTGCTGAACCATTTAGCAACAAAGGCAGCTGCAGCTACACAACAATGCCCCTCCTTCACTGCTCATTTTTGAAAATATAGACCAAGTCATCTTGATTAAGGACAATGGCAACCTTTATTTTTGTGACAGAATTATTGTATTTCTGACTAGCTAGATCCTTACCAGAAACATCCTCGTGGTGCTGGCCTCTGAACTCAGACTAGGGTTGGAGCTGGTGAGAAGGTGTATTTGAGTCAGGAGCTGGACATGCTGGAAGAACAGGTCAGGCAGATGAAGCTTTTCCAATACATTAAGACACTATAATATCCAAAAATACTGGAAAATATTCTAAAGCACCAATAGGCAGAGCAGGTTATATCTCCTGGGTCTCAAAATGAGTGTTGGCTACAGACGTACTTCAGCTAACAGAGCTTGAAAGAATTTTTAGTGCTGACATCTTAAGCAATTACCTTAAAAATACACAAGCACACACTAGTGACAACTACAGTTCAGAGACATTTCCACAGTAAGTGAAACCAGAAGTTAGAGACTTGATGCAGGAATCACTTGGGGAAATCCTGCAGTTTGCATTTGCAGGAAATTATCCTAGATGATCACAATGGTCCCTTCTGGCCCTAAACATTTATAAATCATTTAAACTAAAAACATGGTGGTTGAGAATATAAATGCACAAAAGTCAGGAAATTCAAAATTAGGGTTCCTAGAGCAATGTGAATGGGAACTCCTAGGAATTTTAAGCACAATATTTTGAAATTCTGCAAAATTCTGCATATTGTATTTGTCAAAATAACACAATATAATCATACCATTTTCAATTATTTTCGTAATTTATTTCAAAATACCTGTCAGCAAGCATGTCTGTGACAATACAGACAACAAAAAAGATCCAGGAAATGTTTTTTGACAAATAGATTCCTTACTAGGCATATTGGCACCTCTATATGGCTCCACCGAGCGAGAGGGACAGAGTCTCATACGCACGCCCAGCTCTGCCCCCGATCCAGGAATGGGGCAAGGAGGCTCAGCCCAGCAGGATCCAGGTGTGGGATGACAGGGTTCAGGTGAAGGTGGTTGGGGCTCAGCAGGGGGGGAATGGGTGTGGGGGATGGGACTCAGCACAGGGGTCATGGGGCTTGGTGGTCCAGGTGCAGCTAGTTGGGGCTCGGTGGGGTGGGGCTTTGAGTGGGGGGGGGGGGGCGCACGATCTGGATGCAAGGGGTGGTGCAGACAGGAGGGGCAGCTCACTGTATAGTGATCCCTTCCCCTGCAGCTGGGGAGTGGTGGGAACAGGAAGTGGAGCTGGGTGTGAAGCTTCCTGCAGTCAGGAACAGCCCATGCAGGAGAAGAGGTAGCCCTGTTCTCCCCCCAGCCCAGCCAGGACTAGCAGCTGCAGCCCAGCACCTGGTAGGAGCCACCAACCGGGGCACCCCCAGCCCTCCTTCCAGACACACCGCCATAGCAAGAGAGACAGAGACAGCCCAGCCCCAACCCCCGAGAGTGTGATTTACATCTCCCTGGCTGCTCCCAACACCCAGACCAGACATATGCCTCCCCCCTCATGTGAATTAGTTTTTCTGCAAGGAAAGCATAAAATCTGCAGGGGAGATTAATTCTGCACTTGTGCAATTGCACAAAATTCCCCCAAGAGTAAATGGGGCTATAACACACACTTTTAGTGCTCTGCATTACTGCTTCATATACCTATGCAAATATTATCCCAACACTATAGAAATTCTGGATGAACACATTTACATGAGCCCAACTGGAGTTCCAGATCTTAGTTTACTGCTGAAAAAATTAAAATGGTCACATACCACACATGTGAAACCCATGCTTACACAGCATGGCTCTCTCAAACCTGTGTGCTTCCACCAATAGAAGGGGACAGTCTGCTACTGGGTTTGAACTAATATATCTGGGCATATTCTGCTTGCACCGGGGGGGGTGCTCAACCCCCCCTTCTCCAGGCCTTGCCCCAGCTCCACCCCTGCCCCGCCCCCATTCCAATCCCTTCCCCAAATACCCACCCAGGCCCCGCCTCTTCCCCTGAGCACACCATGTTCCCGCTCCTCCCCTCTCCCTCCCGGAGCTTGCTATGCTGGGAGGTAGGCAGAGGAGCGGGGACGCAGCACACTCAGAGGAGGTGGTGGTGAGGTGGGGTGGGGAGAGGAGCTTGGCTGCTGGTGGGTGCAGAGCACCCACTAATTTTTCTCTGTGGATGCTCCAGCCCCGGAGCACCCACAGAGTTGGCGCCTAAGTATCTACTTCATCAAGAGGATCTTATGCTGATGACCCCATGCAGGGGTGCAGAGTCTCAAGGGAATGGTATGCAATTTTCAAGCAGAAAATGTGTCTCCCAGTCTGACAGCAAACCACAAAAAAACTGCTTTGACTATGGTCTTTCAACCAGTTGTGCACGCACTTTATAGTGAATGATTTCCAGCCAAAAGGATAATCTTTTCAGAAAGCTAGAAGGCCATAAAAATAGGGGTTTAGAATTAAATCATTGCTTCAACATAGTCAGATTAGAGCATGACTGCTACAGCTCTCTCACATCTAGTTAAGGAAGATGAATTCACCTCTTGGCAACCACTTCCCTTAGATGATTTTAATTCATTCCAGAAAGTGGTACCAGATTGTAGTGCACAGATCTGCTTCACTAATGTTGTGGTACCAGATTCCAGGGTACAAAATGTGTACCTTATTTCAACAGGAACTTGCTTGAGTGCTTCCTGTAGCACTGATGGTGCCACCATACTATGCAGTTGACAATGAAGATGTGATAAAATGGTGTAGTATTTGTGTTTGATAATTAGTACATCTCTTACCTGCTGCATTTGCTGATGTAGCCTCTTTCTCTGCCCCATGTCCAAAACTAGGGTCTGAAGTGGCTTCTCAATTTGAGGTTTTGACCTCTCCATCTCCTGTGGCTGCTTGGTCGAAGATTTCTTTATTCTCAGCTGTTCAAGCTGTTCCTTCACTGTCCGGTGCTGTTCATTCAGTAAGTTGGCCAGAGGCTCTTCAAATCTGTTTCAGATCAAGCAGACAGTATTATGCCAAGTCCATGACTTACAAAGCTCTTAATGACCTTGTGAATCAAGTAGATTTTACTTAGTTTCTGGAAAGCACAATTAAATATTAAAATTACATTTCTATAGCAACTTTCATCTCATAGTACCCTAAGTATTTTATAAACCTGGTGTTTACAAAAATCCCTTCACCCACCCCAGCAATGCTGCCTCTGCTGGAGTGGGGCACAGCACCTATTCATTCAACAGTCCAAAGCAAAAGTTAATTTCCTGTCCTAAACTGTTAAGGCAAATCCTGTGTCCCATTAAAGCTATGAGAATTTAGAGAATCAATAGAATTACCTGAGGTAAAGTTTGGCCACCACACCAGGATTAATAATCCGGTTCTTGAGCAAAGTGTCATGGAATCTTTAATGACCACAAGCAGTCAGGGCTTTAGTTTTATGTCTGAATGCAGCATCTTCAGAAGCACTGTGCCACTCTAACATCACGTTGGGGTACTGGTAAGTTACAGAGTCAGATAAAAGCATTCCCTACTCAATCACCTGTATCATTTCCTGCATTTTTCTTGAAAGTAACTTACTCAAGTACTCAGATACCACTGTAATGGTCATCGTATAACAACCTAGATAAAACATAGCTAAAAAGAGATGATTCATTAACTAGACCAGACCCAAACTCATTTAGCTTGTGGGATTAAACAAAATCACAGCCCAAAGTATTATGGCTGCTGGCTATTACCATCATCAGTCCCAATGAGATCACTTGCAGCTCTCCAATGCTATGGACACACTCTGTAAATATTAATGATGTGCCCCTGAGTTCTACTCAGCAGGCTATTTCATTACACATTTGTTTCTGCTGCAGCAGAGAAGTAGTGTAAATATTCCTGTCATTGCAAACTGCTTTAAGTGTCAGCCTGCTTATGACAGAGCTCTATAGATAGCCCAATCAACACTCTCCCACCTCTGACCCAACTAGGATCAGCTCCACTTCCACAACAGACACAGCATGTGCGCTCAAAGCTAGTCACAATCAAGTCCCCTCTAAGACATTCACAATTCAAGATACTAAAAAGGAAGGAACCAATGGAACAAATAGGTGAAATTTTCCCACAAAATTACCTCCCTAAAGAAGTCCAGGAACCACACTATGTACAGATAATACCAGGGAAGAAGACACCAATTAGGAGGAGGACTTACCCCACCAACATGAAACGGACACAACTAAAGTGTGTATGGAGGGATACAGACAAGGGAAGTAAGCATGAAATACCCTTCACGCTAAGATTGTAGCTGGTCAAAGATTTCCGCACTCCCCTCCAGTACTGCTCATCTGGAGAGAACGGTGCAGACGCCCAGCAGTCATTTTAGCTCCCTTCCCAAACAGATACAGCTTAGTCTTGAGCTGAGCTGCCCCATAGACAAGGAGACTCTATTCAAACTGCAGTTCACATTCAGACCCCCAGTTACTGTTACCGTTTCAATAGTAAGCCACTATTTCTCAAAATAAATATTAACTAAGAACAAGAGAAGGATCATGACATCTGAAGCCGATCAGCTCTAAGTCACTGGCTAAAATTTAGCCCATGCTAGTAGTTATCAAAAAGGTGACATATGTTGCCCACAGCTGACAGTTGCTTCAGTCCCGTGCCCCTACACAGCTCTGCCAGTCCAACTCTTTCCTGACTAGCAGCATCCATCTGTTCAAGAAGTGATGTGCACTGGGAGATTTGCTAGGCAATGGCCAGTATAGTAGAACCTCAGAGTTACGAACTGACTGGTCAACCACACACCTCATTTAGAGCCAGAAGTACACAATCAGGCAGCAGCAGAGACCAAAAAAGAAAAGAAATACAGTACAGTACTGTGTTAAATGGAAACCACTAAAAAACTAAAGGGAAAGTTTAAAAAATGATTTGATAAGGTAAGAAAACTGTTTCTCTACTTAGTATCAGAGGGATAGCATGTTAGTCTGTATCCACAAAAACAATGAGGAGTCACCGGACTCCTCATTGTTTCTGCACTTGTTTCATTTAAATTAAGATGGTTAAAAGCAGCATTTTTATTCTACATAGTAAAGTTTCAATGCTGTAAAGTCAATGTTCAATTGTAAACTTCTGAAAGAACAGCCATAACGTTTTGTTCAGAGTTACGAACATTTCGGAGTTACGAACAACCTCCACTCCTGAGGGTTCATAACTCTGAGGTTCTACTGTACTTGAACAGCCCAGCTCCTCAACAGTGCCTTCATATTACCAAGAAAGCTGGAGGTAGTAAGTGAGCTCCTCCAGAGGAAGTTAAAAAAGCCGTCACCCTTCAGCTGTGTTGCTAGAATACAATCCAGGCCCTCAATGACCCCTCTTTTCTGAGGTCCACTGCCTTTCCTCCAATAAAAGCCACTATTATGCTCTCCTTCAGGGCACTGCCTCCTTCTTTCTGGCCCCCTCACTGAGGAGCACTGTCTGTATTGGCTCCCACCACGATGCCTACAAATTGCAGCAAATACACTGATGTATCAGGGAGTCATAGAGCAAAAGGGCCATGGACCCCATCGCCATCTGGATGGGATGTGTTTGGCTTCCATCTTCTTTCTGTTACATCTTATTTGACAGCTGGTTGCCCAGGCAGCCTCTGTAGCTCTTATTGAGGCCAGACAGTCATACCTAAGCACCTGTGGTGTGTTAAAATTCGGCCGTGACTCTGCAACAGTGTCCTCATCCTCTGGGCCTTCATCCTCCATGTTGGAGAAACCCATCTCATCCTGGAACTGATAGGAAATAAAGCTCAGCAGTTGTCAGGTGTATGAGGCTCTGTCTGAGGTTCAGGGAATTACTTTTCGTACCAAGGGGCTTTTGGCTCAGTATAAAATTAATCACAGTGGACCTATACTGATGCCATCAGCAGCAGACACACTCAGCCCCTTTGGGTCTTCACTGTGGTAAATGCTTTAGCTTCCTGACAGTTGCACATATATGACAGGACTCCTAAAAGGGAGTTTATGCTGAGACATCCAGTAAAGTCCCCTCTCTTTGGCTTATGATGGCACCTTCAGAAACCCTCTGTCAGTTCCAGGATAGAAAGACTCCCATATAATGTTAAAAGTCTCACTTAGACCTGGTGTACACTACAGAGTTAGGTCAACCTAAGGACATTTACATCAACCTAACTCTACAAGCGTCTACTCTAAAATGTAGCTCCCAACAATGTAATTCACCCACTACACTGACTTAACTCCACCTACACGAAAGGTGTCGCGCTTAGGTTAACGTATTTAGGTCCATGCTGCGTCAGTGTAGACACTGCATTGCGTACATCAACTTTTGCTGCCTTTCAGAAGCCGTCCCACAATGCCCACACTGACAGTTAAATTGGTGTAAGCATTCCTAGTGAGGACGCATACCACTGACACAAGGAGTGCAGTGTGGACACGCAAAAACTAATTACTGTGGTGGCTGTACGTCGATATAACTAAGGTCAACTTTAATTATATAGTATTGACTTGCCCTTACGGTCTCAAACAGCTCCTCCATCAGTTCATTTACTTCTTTCTCTGTAAGAGACAAGATAGGGTGCGTGAAGAAACAGTGATCCAGTAAGAAAAATTTCAGCAATTTTCAGGATTTCCTTTTCAGAAGATGACAAACGCTTGCAAACCTTCCAACACAAGTGGGAAGAAAGAGGACCCTCTCATATACTCTTACATTTTCTCTTTGTGATGGGGATCAGTCCTGAAGCATCCAAGTACAGCCTGCTTCTCAGCCACTCCATCCTAATCCCCCATGTATGCCAGAAGGGCTTCACCTCCTTGATCTGTGACTTAAGCAATCAGCTCCCCACAACTGTGGTCACAAGGTTTTCATCCACATGCAAGCTGCTATTTCTCCCCACATGCTCTTTATGTGCCTAATGATGCAGCTCTGACCCCACTTCACAGCTGAAGGCCTGAGCACAACAGTAAAGTCCTTCAGTGCAACCCTTTCTAACCTCTTTAACGCCCACACCAGATCCACAGAGTATCTTGGCTAGAGTCTCATTTTGTCTACAACAGAACTCAAAATAAATAAGTCGCTGTACCTGATGGCAGTGAAATGGTAATGCTGCACCACTAGCCAGATGCATTCGTGCATTTATGGGGAGTTATTACTATACAGAGGAGCTGGTGAAGTTAACAGCATGGGGGGGTCGGTTCTATTTTTTTTTTTTAAATTACATCTGCCTTGCAAAACCTTTGCAACAAACACTGAAGTTTTCAATTTGGATCAACAATTCTAACAGAAGCAGTACTGAAGGAGCTGAGCTTAGGTTATAACAGTACTTACTGGTGATTCTCACAGCACGATCATTCCTGAAGTCTTCTGTGTCTGGTTCATCCAGATCTTCCAGGAAGTTATACTCAGGGTCATCATCATCATCTGCCTCATCTAACAAAATAAATGTTTGAAACATTTTTTTTTCATAATCAGACTGTAAGGGAGACCGTGCTAATGGCAACCTAGGGAGAAACACTGGGCTTACTGGCTATCCTGCCAGACAGAAGCAGGACTTGAGTTAGTGTTAGCAATTGAGCAAACTGGAACCCTGTTAAAACTATGATAGCAATAACAAAACTATCTTCCTTTCAATCTGCGCTTGTAGCACCCTCTTTTCTTTCCCTAGTATTTTAACCATTCCTGTTTAGTAAGGAGAGTCTCATTTTCCACTGGCTGTAATTTGTATCATCTAAATTTGTGCAAAGTGAGTGTATAATGCCACTATTCTAATCAGTGTGTTTTACACCCCCTGTGAACAGGTGTAAGTGCTGACACAAAAGGCAAGACAGAGAATCAACTGCTGAATTATTTTCTTGGTTTTTTTAAGAGCATAAACCATGATAGTAAATACAACGTGGTGCCCCTCACACATAAAAACACCACATTGATAAATAAACTCAAGATGTGCCCTATACTGCGCTTTGCAAGTTAGACCCTATTACAACAAGAAACAGGCCCAACTGTATTTTCTGATCATAGACTATCAGGGTTGGAAGTCCCCTCAGGAGGTCATCTAGTCCAACCCTCTGCTGAAAGCAGGACCAACCCCAACTAAACCATCCCAGCCAGGGCTTTGTGAAGCCTGACCTTAAAAACTTCAAAGGGAGGAGATTCCAGTGCTTCACCACCCTCCTAGTGAAAAAGTTTTTCCTAATATCCAACTTAAACCTCCCCCACTGCAACTTGAAACCATTACTCCTCGTTCTGTCATCTGGTACCACTGAGAACAGTCTAGAGCCATCCTCTTTGGAACCCCCTTTCAGGTAGTTGAAAGCAGCTATCAAATCCCCCTCATTCTTTTCTTCCGCAGACTAAACAATCCCAATTCCCTCAGCCTCTCCTCATAAGTCATGTGTTCCAGTCCCCTAATCATTTTTGTTGCCCTCCGCTGGACGTTTTCCAATTTTTTCACATCCTTCTTGTAGTGTGGGGCCCAAAACTGGACACAGTACTCCAAATGAGGCCTCACCAATGTTGAATAGAGGGGAATGATCACGTCCCTCGATCTGCTGGCAATGCCCCTACTTATACATCCCAAAATGCCATTGGACTTCTTGGCAACAAGGACACACTGTTGACTCATATCCAGCTTCTCGTCCACTGTCACCCCTAGGTCCTTTTCTGCAGAACTGCTGCCTAGCCATTCAGTCCCTAGTCTGTAGCGGTGCATGGGATTCTTCCATCCTAAGTGCAGGACTCAGCACTTGTCCTTGTTGAACCTCATCAGATTTCTTTTGGCCCAATCCTCTAATTTGTCTAGGTCCCTCTGTATCCTATCCCTACCCTCCAGCATATCTACCTCTCCTCCCAGTTTAGTGTCATCTGCAAACTTGCTGAGGGTGCAATCTACGCCATCCTCCAGATCATTAATGAAGATATTGAACAAAATCGGCTGCATACCTTCACTCTCCACATCATCATTCATAAGTCCCCCAAGCCACCTTTTCCAGTCTTCATCATCTGCAGTATTTGGGTCATACATGTCTGGTGTGATATCTGGGGCACGGAGCTCAGCCTCCAATTGACCAAGAGGAACATCCTTCAAGGGTCTCTTTGATCGGGTGCGGAAAGCAATGAGGCTATCATCCAGAGACTGAAACACGGAGAGAAAGCACAATGGAATCACAGCCGCCCCATTATTCTTCTAATTTCTTTGATGTCAGGCATTTCAGTGCAGCCAAAAAACCAACAAACCTGACACCAAAAAAATCTGATTCTTGCCACAAAAAGATTTGTTACTTTGTTGTTCCTTTCAAGTGTAACATTTAATTAATCTGTAGATATTACACTAACATCACTTAAAAATATCTTTTCAACCTGCACCTCATTCAAACCTATTGCCTTAAGAGCTTTCTCCCCCTTCAGTATTTTACTCTTTAGCAGTTGGGTTTATCCTGTCCATCCCCACTGCTAAGTTTTCATCACAACAGCTCCTTTCCAAGACAGGAGCCAGACAGAACAACTTCTACTAGAGTCTGTATCATTGCAGCTCCATAGATTCACTGAAATACAATCATTAACCCACTACATCAGCCTCTTAGGTCTCTTGCTCTCAGTTTTACAGTGTACTGCTTCCCTGCTGAGCCACAGGGTCACCTAAAGGGAGCAATTTACACTATCAGCTTAAATTTGGCAAGTGTTACGTTTTGTAAAAACAAGATTTATAAAATACACCACCAAAAGAAACATTTCAAACAATGTAAAAATTCCAAACACTTTAGAAAGAAACATTCTCCTGCAATGTTTTAAAACCTGAGCAACACAACACAAAGAATACAAATGTGAAACTGATGGAATTGATTTTCATTTATTCAAGCTGAGAGAAATGCAGAGAGTAAACAAGGGCATAAATAAGGAAAATTAATTGATGTAATTAATGTAAGACTGTAATGTAAGAATCTTAAAGTGTTAGCAATGTGCTTGATTGCAAAATTATTAAGTTGACAGCATGTAGAGGGACTCTGCAAACGGGTTTTAGACAGTACAGATCAAACAACCACCTTCCATCAACAATACTGTTATACTTGCACCACAGTGTCATTTTTGTAGCATCCCTATTCGCATTACCTGATAGGAATCCATGCACACTGGGCTGGAGGCCAGTTCCTCATCCACAGCATGCAGCTTCTCCATAAAAGTGCTATCCCTGCTTTGTTTCGGTTTAGGTGGTGGTGGAGGTCCCATGGGAACCACTTCAGCACTAATATGCCTAATAAGGGGTGTAGAAACCTTCTCCACCTAATCAAAAGAAGCCTTCATGTTAAAAATATTTTACTTAGGCCAGTCTCTCCAGGGCAGGGATTGTCTTTTTTCTGTTTGTATAATGCCTTACACAATCAGGTGCTACTGCAATACAAAATAAAACAGGGCATCACAGGGGGAAATGGACTCTCCAGATTCTGGTAGACTTGATTTTTAGCAAGCATAGTGGTGAGAATGTAACTATTCAGAGCTCTGCAGGAGAGGAGAAAATTTCAAAGATTTCAGTCTAATCAGTTCCCAAAATAATCAGCTCTAGAAGCATTTTAACTATATGAGATTAAATTAAATTGGTGATAGGAGACAGTGGCAGGGAGAAAGGGAGGAAGAGAAAAATCAGTACATTCACTGTGTTGCCTCTGATCCCATACACTGTGCCACAGGTGAAGAGTTAATAATTTCTTCTGACGAGAAGAGATAAGCAGCACTATATCCTTCCTGTTTACTGCAAGGAGCATCATTAAAAACAGAAAAACTAGGCTATTTGGGGATTGGGGGGTTATGTTGAATACCTAACTTCTAGAAAATACAGGCTCAAGAATAAAGTTTTCACTCTTTAGAAGCCAGGGAAAGCCAGACTCTTGCACATAGCACACAGCTTTCTCTGTTCTCATGATCACATATTCCCAACCTACAGTTGCATATGAGGGAATCAGACAAAATGAAGCTGTTAAAATCATGTTCCTTGCTCATCTCTTGAACACATCATCCCCCATTTTTTTTAATCCCTCCGCTAACTCTCTTCTTTACACCGAATCAAATGTAAGCTTCTTCTCCTAATCTTCACAGCTCTTCCCAACTCTCCAACTTTCTACTTATCCATTATGTATCTCTTATCGCATCACCCACCTCCCCCATTCACATTCCTCCACCTGCAATACCATCTTTGGCAGTCCACAGCCACCACAAACTTTTGGTACTTTTTTCCACACTACTCCTTATTCATGGAGATTCGCCCTGCACTGATGCATAAGGTTGCTAATCTCTCCAAGGCCCAGTTCTGTCTCAACGCCTACAAGAAATCACCCAATGTTTAATGGCTCAGCTGAGGTGCAGTTGGAGGAGTAGCGTACATATATGTAACTAGAAAATATATATAAAGTTGCATATATTTTAACTGTCTCCCTCTCTCCGATTCTTTGTAAACTGCTGTGCATACACTATAAGCTCTTTGGGCATGGGTTGCATCCACCTCTTTGTATAGCACCCATAACAATGGGACACTGAGTCAAATCAGCACCCGAGTGCTACCATAATATAAATGTTATCAGCATTTATTATGGGTTTCTCACTGGTGACTTAGAATGAAAGACTGAAGCTATTTCAGAAAGATGTGAACTGTACCTCAGATAGGGTTGCTCCCTCTTCATCTGTCTCTATCATATCTGATGATCGCCTTGTCCTAGACCGCTTTGCTCCCCGAGGAGAAGAGGCAGTGCTCTCAACATCACTTTCCAACAAGCTCTATAGAACAACAGAACAGCAAAACACAGTCAAGTAATTTTGCAATCACTAACATCATTTTCATAAATGATCTGGAGAAAGGGGTAAACAGTGAGATGGCAAAGTTTGCAGATGATACTAAACTGCTCAAGATAGTTAAGACCAAAGCAGACCCTCTGAAGAACTTCAAAAAGATCTCACAAAACTAAGTGATTGGGCAACAAAATGGCAAATGAAATTTAATGTGGATAAATATAAAGTAATGCACACTGGAAAAAATAACCCCAATTATACATACAATATGATGGGGGCTAATTTAGCTACAACAAATCAGGAGAAAGATCTTGGGAGTCATCGTTGATAGTTCTCTGAAGATGATCACGCAGTGTGCAGCAGCAGTCAAACAAGCAAACAGGATGTTAAGAATCATTAAAAAAGGGATAGAGAATAAGACGGAGAATATCTTATTGCCCTTCTATAAATCCATGGTACGCCTACATCTTGAATACTGCATACAGATGTGGTCTCCTCATCTCAAAAAAGATATACTGGCATTAGAAAAAGGTTCAAAAAAGGGCAACTAAAATGATTAGGGGTTTGGAACGCATCCTATATGAGGAGAGATTAAAGAGGCTAGGACTTTTCAGCTTGGAAAAGAGGAGACTAAGGGGGGATATGATAGAGGTATATAAAATCATGAGTGGTGTGGAGAAGTGAAGAAGGAAAAGTTATTTACTTGTTCCCATAATAGAAGAACTAGGGGCCACCAAATGAAATTAATGGGTAGCATGTTTAAAACAAATAAAAGGAAGTTATTCTTCACTCAGCGCCCAATCAACCTGTGGAACTCCTTGCCTGAGGAGGTTGTGAAGGCTAGGACTATAACAGGGTTTAAAAGAGAACTGGATAAATTCATGGTGGTTAAGTCCATTAAGGGCTATTAGCCAGGATGGGTAAGGAATGGTGTCCCTAGCCTCTGTTTGTCAGAGGGTGGAGATGGATGGCAGGAGACAGATCACTTGATCATTACCTGTTAGGTTCACTCCCTCTGGGGCACCTGGCATTGGCCACTGACGGTAGACAGGATACTGGGCTGGATGGACCTTTGGTCTGACCCATTATGGCCGTTCTTATGTTCCAATATACCCTTTTATCAACTAATATCTCATTCCAGTGATTTTCTTTTAACATAATGAAGTTAAAGTCTTAGTATACTATGAAGGAAAGAATGAACTAAAACCAGTAGGATAATCTTTCAGGGTGGACACCAAGGGCAGACCTTTTTTCTGCTGTGGAAGAACCTCCCTTATACCTAATAGCCCACTGGTTAGAGCGCTCACCTGGAATGTGGGAGACCCGGTTCAAATCCCCGCTCTGCCTGAGAGGAGTGGGGAATTGAATCTAGGTCTCCCACCTCCAAGATGAGGGCCCTAAACATGGATTTATGGGGTATTCAATCTCTCCTGTTGCAGCTTCTCCACTTTGCATAAAATACTTAAACATTCATTGAAGCAGGGACATGAACCTTAGAAAAAGGTTGGAGGAGTGAGGTTCTGGAACAGCCTCCCAACAGGAGTTGTTAGGGCACACATCTTTAATTAGTTTTAAGGGATCTGGATAAATGTACATGTGGGATTGCATGATGGGGCTGTTTGTGATGATGGCAGATAGGGCTCAGCACTCTTGAGGGTCCCTTCTGGTTTCTATCTATCTGATGTTCCTAAAAAGCTCATGCTTCAGGGATGAAGCTGTTCACCTGCAAGAGTCAGAAAGGGATTCCAGAATATACTGGGGTGGGGGTTGGTTTGTTTGTCTTCTTCCTGTGAAGCATCAGAGATGGCCACAGCCGCAGATAGGACATTGGACAGGGTGGGCCAGTGCTCTGAGGTGGTACTAAGAATTCTCTCTCAGATGTTTGCCAGGTTGGTTCTTGCTCACAGGATCTAACTGATTGCTATATGTGAGGTCAGGAACAAATTTTCACCCAGGTCGGACTGACAGGAACCTCAGTGTTTTTTTTGCCTTCCTTTACAGCATGGGGTGTGAGTCACTTGCCAGGAGTACCTGGGTATATCTCACATAACCATAGGTGTGCTTCAGTCCCTCCTATTCTCTGCCTGTGGGACGTAATAGTTCAGTCTCCTGAGGGTTAGAATATCTGGATCCAATTTCTGTTGTGGGATTTAGTGTGCAGGTGCTGGGTGATATTGGTTGTCTGTGATATACAGGAAGTCAGACTGAATGACCTGGTGGTCCCTTCCAGCCTTAAATTCTACGATTCTATTAACCCGACTCTCCTACATCCCAGGGCAGTGCCCTAACCACTGGGTTAGAGCGTAATGCTTGCTCTCTCTAGGGCCCAGTGAATATTTAAACATTTTCTGCAAACTAGAAAAGCTTCAACAGGAGAGACCCCCTCCACAGAATAACTGATGCCCAAGTGATTAGGGCACTCACTCAAGACATGAAAAACCTGGGTTCAAGTTGCAGATCCTCTCAGGCAGAATGGGGATTTGAACTGAGGTCTCCCACATCCTGGATGAGGGCCCTAACCACTGAGCTATTGGATTAAAAGGGCCGGGGGGGGAGGTGGGAGGGGGAAGAGAAGAGTGGGAGAGAAACAACCTTCAACTCAGTTTTGTGCAGGACCTAATCCAGGAGGTGTGCTTTAAGGCAGCCTCTGAGAGCACATACCAGATTGGACCCTGTAGGCACCACAGGTGAGGGAACACCCAGTTTGAAGATTCTGCTAGGACCTAGGTGTGAGCTAGGCATCAGGACTTAAGTGGCTGTGCGCATGCCCGCAGGCAGATTTTTAAGTACCTAGGGACTTTATCAGCAGCAACTCAGACACCTACACAATTAGAGAGCAGCTGAGCGGGGATTTTGAATATCTATATTTTGGATTTGGGTGCCTAAAGTGGTTGTTTGGCACTTAAATCCCTTTGTGGATATAATCAGATGTGTTCAGCCATATTTACCTCTTCAGCAGTCTCATCCTCATCCTCATCCTCAGGCTGGTATTCCTCATCAGATGAATCATCTTCTTCAAGGGGAATGTCCACAAACTGAGGAGGCTGCAGTGAGACCAAGGGGAATATAAGAACTTTACAGGTTTAAGCTAAAAGTTTTACAGTTTCAAATGTCCATACCTCAAGACATGTGTGGAGAAGCTCAGAGAAGGAGCCAAAATAAGGAGGATGGGGAACTGAATCCAAGTAAGGCTTGTGGAATGGGTGGATTCAGAGGTGTAAGGACAGGCCCAATTTACAATATTAAAAAGCCACTGAATGAGCTCACAGCATCTCATATTGCACATACCTAGTCTATGAAACCACATGCTTCTAGCACTGATACACTCACTTGTTGCACCGTAACTAAAATTAGACTGTCAACTCTTTGGGATAGGCAGTGCCCAGCCCTCAGTGGGGTCTCTGGGCAGTACCATAATACACATCATAAAACACTGAAGAGGAAAACAAGCTACAGGTCAGAGAAGGGACAGTCAGAGAGAAACATAAGGCCAAGATGTGAGCCCAAAGTGAATCAGATGAGTATATTCACTGGAGGTTTTTGCATAGGGATGCAAATCTGCTTGCAACAGACTCTGCAGACAGAGGAAACAGCACAGATTCACCTTTCAGTTGCTAACCTTGATCTCATTAGCCTTCTTAATTGGAGAAATATTCCATGCAGGGATTACCTAATGAAAATAAAATGATTATTAATAATCTGTGTAACATCAGATTTCATAGTGTTAAAACAAAGGACCATCTGTGTTTTGTGATCCTATTTCCCAAATTACCCAAGTAACATCAGACTTTAAAACATATGCTTTCGAAGCCGCTCAGCAGATTTGTGCATCAGGCAACAACTCTCTCCTATATTAGATACTCTCAGTTCACTGTGTGCACTTTACCCACATAACTCTCTCCAACTTTGATCTGGTACATTTCTGTTAATCTCTAATGAATCCCTATTTTCCTTATTTAAGATCACTACAAATATGGGCACATGCATACACTTCACCTTGTAACGTCTTTTAGGCTTACGAATAGTTCACAGAAAGCATCCTCAGTCTACAGTTCCTATTGCCCCTAGAGGCCAGAAAAGCATCTTCTGTCCTTTCCCAAACCAATGGGGAAAAAAAGCAAATGACATACTCACCACTCCTTTCTCCACAACTTCCTTCAGTTTAGAGCGAGTCATTTTTGGCTCCTAAAAGAGTTAAAAAGAAAGCACGCTCTTAAATATATATTTTTCACCAGTCTCTCTTTATGGAAAATTTCTTTGTTTCTTGTTGCTAACAACATCACCTCTCTGACATGGTGGGCATGACATCTCTGCGCTAAACCTTATACATGATGATTCTTTTTAGCAGTTAGGTTCCAACAGAGCAGTTAGCGTCTCAAGCTGTCTATACATATTGCAATACAAGTTCTCCCATGATCCTACTGTTAGCCTATTCTCTCCCCACATCCGAACGCTAGCAAGATTCAACAGTCAGAGCAGCGTCTGAAGGAACCATGCATATGGATAGATAGCAATGGGGCGGGGGGAGGGGGAGAAGGAGAGGGAGAAGCTTTTTACTCACAAACATGGGCATGTCTTCTGTCTCACTGATGGCTGCTTTCATCATGGCAACCACATGCTCATTTGTGATCACTTCCTGCAGGAACATAAAAATTGGCTTCAAGTCTCCTTTTTTATTTTTGTTGTGAAAAAGAGTCTGACCTCAGCTCAAAATAATCTTGGAAATGTGGTAGGAGGTGGAAAGAGGACAAGAAAATATTAAGTGCTCCTCTGATGATAAAGTACAGGCCATGCATTACATGATTCTGCAGAATGAACCTATCAAACTTTCTCAATGCTATTAGGAGAGAACACAGTGCAGTCTATACACACATCAGTTTCATCAGCTCTGTTCTTCTCACATAATGTAAAATCCCGTAATTTGGTGGTTGTAAGAACATGAGAAAAAGCTACTGTGGGGCAGCACTGAAGAATTTGCATCTTAAAACATACATTCACATGAGTGAGACTGAGAATATGATATCTATTCCACTGTACTCCTGCTCCAGGGCAAGTTTAATGCTACATTTCAGAGCACACTGATTACTAGAGAAGAGATACACAAAAAACAAAAACTGAAAAACAAAGAGAGCTTATAGAAAGTAAAAGTTGAGGAGATAAGACTAGTTCAGAGACTCTGGCTCCTGAATCCAAATATTGTAACTAGATTGCCAGCATGGGGCGCTCTGGGAAGGAAATGACCCCACCAGCGCCAGGCTGTAGATGAAGGTAAACTTATTGCATTCTGACATTTACATAGTAATGACGTGAATATGCCTGAAACAGAAGCAGTGGCAGTCACTTGTCACTATAGAGGGAATGGACAAAGAACAAATTCCTGTGACCATCAGGCATGGAACATTATTAGAATGCAAAGAAAAAGCTTAAAATAAACAGCATAATTTATTATTTTGAAAACAGCATTGGTGTTCCCTAGGCTCAGTTCAGGGATCACTGGAATCTGACAAGTGCTTCTCTACAGAATTAGCTGGCTCAAGTTTTGAGCTAGGTCGCTAAGCGGATGTGGATTTTCTCTCCACTACAATTCATTCCCATGTGGAAATTGAGTGATAGGATAAAAATATAAAAAAAAACAGGAGGCGGCCTTTGTCACTATGTACACTGCATTTCCATTAACAGTCCCACCAGAATTCCTGAAGTCCTTTACCAAGAAACCCAGTGCTCTCAGAAAATATGAGGTTTGTACATTTCCAGTCTATGTCCTCTCATCCCATCTTAATAGCTTGTGCTTTTGTCCTGGGCTTCTCAGGTGTGGTACAACCAGTTGCAAAAGATCATGCTACAGGAAGTAAAAGATTAACATCTGCGAGTGACAATGTAAGTGACCCAGTTCTGGATCAATTCCACCTATAATAATAGATAGCTCTCGTTTTACAGTCCATCACAGGAGACAGACTAGTCTGTGAATCATTACTATGCTTACCCCGTTTATAAAATCCCGCACAATCCTATAGGCTAACTTCAGCCTAGCCAGCACTTTCCCAGTAAGATACTCAGAGTCTATTCCTTTTCTTAGTACTGACATACATCTCCACTTCACCCCACTCACATGGAGGATATTTCGCACATTGACGACGGTCAAGTTGTGCTGTTTCGCTCCATCTTCTAAGGTGCGATCAAGCATGTCATCTAGTTTGATGTCACAAGCCAAGGGCGCCTCCTCTTCTTGGCCTCTCTCTTCACGTTTACGTTTGGTTGCCTTCCTCCTTTTCTTCCTCCTCTCACCTTCATCTCCATCTTGCTCCTCTGCAGATTACCAATAAACAATTCCGTTTCAAAATACAAGACAACCTCCCACTCAGACAGTGGGACTCTTCAAAAGCTAGAATGCAGCAGACATTAACAGGTCTCATCTGCTTTCCACCTACTGATCATGAATAGGTACCATGAGTCACTAAAACACTGGTGTTTTGACCGGCTCCTATGCAGGTTATAACTAGTGCGGGGGGTCAGGAGGCGTCAAACTCACTCTTCGAGAGAAAGATGGATTCCATCTTAGTTACAGTATGTGGGCTGGAACATAAATTTATAACCACATACAACCCGCAATCCACAGCGGACTCAAGCAGACAAGAGTGAACTGATCCTTCACATCCACGAGAGCTAGGAACACATTTTTCAAATGGAAGACTAAGATATGGAAGAATCTGAACAAATCAGAGTCCACATATACATTAAGCTAGGTATTAGACATCTATGCTCTAGTGACTTTACAGAGCTGCCATACTAGCCACCTCCCCTCCTCCTGAAGGAGTTGCCATGAAGCAACCATGCAGTCAGGCTGCAAATCAGGAAAATCCTGGATCCCAGTAGGACCAGTGGGTTAGAAAACTTATCAAGCCTAAGCGTATTGCTGACTCAGGAGAAGAGAAGAGCAGCATCCAAGCTCTTCTCTTAGGATGCCAGTGTTTGGGCAATAAGTGATAGACCACTGCAGGGATCAACTCCAGTTTGTTTCAGAACATGCTCCTCACTGGGCCCCTGAGGCTTAGTCAGTTACTGAATTACAGTGCAGAAGTTTAATATTTCATTCAATATGGCTGAACCCAAAGGCTGGATTCCTACCCCAGTTTTGTGCTTCCTTTCCAGAGAATTTCTAGTTGTACTGTGTCACCACGTCACAGGTTCTCCTCCTGCATGACACTTACCCAGTGGAATAAACAGCCCAACGTCCTCAGTTTCCTCATCAGTCTGCTGCAGCTGCTCCCCAGTTTTGGTGTTTTTTAGTGACTTGATCGTGGCAGGAGCTCTAATCGGCAGCAGCAAGGAACTTCTCACTTGGGCCACTTGTTTTGGAGAGTGATTGTCAGCTGGATGGGGGTGTGTCTGCAAAATTACTTCTACCTCTGTATGCAATTTAGGAGATTTCCCTGCAAACAGTACATATTAGGGTCATTTTGTTCACAGGGATTCTCCCCAGTTAGCTTTTCCTCTTTTGCACAAACCTATGATCCAAATACAGTAGGGATTCCATAAACCCTACAACAATACAGGTCTCATGCGTTCACTATTCAAAGCTTGTGAACTTCAGAAAAATGGATCACCTAGGCTTCTGATGCTGCCTCATCACTTCTACCAGTCATTCAAAAAAGCAGACACCATATAAGTTGAACAAGTAATAAGTGCTTTTGCTACCTCCTGGATTTCAATCACAAGCGTTCAGATATATTAGAAATCACAAAAACTCCTTTAAATACATAGGTCATATAAAGAAAAGGAGTACTTGTGGCACCTTAGAGACTAACAAATTTATAATAAATCATATAGTGTCAGGAAAAAATGATGGTGTGAACAAGCTGACAAATTAGCATTTTGTTTACATCATAGTTTCTTTATGCTTCCTATGATACACTGTGGTGCTAAGGTCTCTCCTGCCACTTGATGTCACAAAACCCAAGTGCTGTAATAAATCTGTATAAAGTTATAAACTTGCATTACAGCCTAGGGAGGGTATTGCTAGGGATTGTGGTGCCTTCCCATTACAAGCTCTAACAAGATGGACCTAATCTTTCACCTGTGTGAAAGAATGCTATTCTGAGAATGAAAATATAGGCTGACAACTTACGCACAGACCACCAATAGCATGAAATGTCTGAAACGACGTTTGGTTGCGCTTTGATCAGTTTTTACACATATCTAGCCAAATGTTTAATCTTTAAAAGTAATGCAAGGATGATTACTTAGCTAGTAAGCAGTGTAGTTGTAGCCATGTCGGTCCCAGGATATTAGAGAGACAAGCTTGTCTCTCCACCAGCAGAAGTTTGTCCACTAAAAGATACTACCTCACCCACCTTGTCTCTCTATTTAGCTAATATTTAGACAGCACTTTCAAGATGCAGATATTTGTTTTAAGGACAAACTTAAACAATACAAAATATTTTACACTGTACATTACCTATGAAACTTACTGATGCAAGATAGGTTTAGAGTAGCAGCCGTGTTAGTCTGTATCCGCAAAAAGAACAGGAGTACTTGTGGCACCTTGGAGACTAACAAATTTATTAGAGCATAAGCTTTCGTGGGCTACAGCCCACTTCATCGGATGCATAGGATGGAACATATAGTAAGAAGAGGTAGATAGACAGATAGATACACACACACACAGAAGGTGGAAGTTGCCATACAAACTGTAAGAGGCTAATTAATTAAGATGAGCTATTATCAGCAGGAGAAAAAAAAGCTTTTGTAGTGATAATCAAGATGTCCCATTTAGGGAGTTGACAAGAAGGTGTGAGGATACTTAACATAGGGAAATAGATTCAATATGTGTAATAACTCAGCAGGTTATAGCCTCTTACAGTTTGTATGGCAACTTCCACCGTGTGTGTGTGTCTGCGCGTGTCTCTTCTTACTATATGTTCCATTCTATGCATCCGATGAAGTGAGCTGTAGCTCACGAAAGCTTATGCTCAAATAAATTTGTTCGTCTCTAAGATGCCACAAGTACTCCTTTTCTTTTTGCAGATACAGACTAACACGGCTGCTACTCTGAAACCTATCAGAATAAAGTAATGCTTGCTCTAGTCCAGTATCCTGTCTCCAACAATGGCAGATACCCATGTTTCAGAAGCAGATGCAAGAACTCCTGTAATGGAATAACCTGCCCAAACAAGAAGTTTCTTCCTATCCCTCAGTAGATGGCTGGCTTATGCCTAAAGCACCATTGTTTATATCCCTTCTAAAAGAAACTGTTTATTGTACCGAATATAACTCTGGATGTTCTTATCCCCATAAAAAGATTATCTTTTTTTGACTCCTATTAAACTCTGGACCGCAATAGTATCTAGTGTCAATGAGTTCCCTGGACTAAATGTTGTGGGAAACAGTTATTTCCTTTCATATTTTAAATGTGTTGTCCTTTCAGTTTTATTAAATAATATCTTATTCTCTCTGACTTTCTAATTCTTTGTTTTTTTGGTCTTTCTTCTGAAGATTTTCTGCCTCGGACAAAACAAGAAAGTGGCTCTAAGAGCTAAATTATAGTCTTCTTCCTGACAAACACCACCACTCCAAGAACTAACAAAGCATGTGGACCACCGCACGCCTGTAACAACAGCTTAAATTCAAGAGTTTATATTTCAGCAGGGCTGAAAATCAGACCCAACATTCTATGAAGCAGAGACCTAATCCCCTTTTGTTTGTAAAATACCTCGTGTGCTTATGCTGCTGTGTAAATAATGACAGCAGCAAGCAAGCCATATCAAATTAATTTACCTTCTGCAGTGAATTCTTGATTCTTACCCTGCTCAAGAAATTCAGTTGCGGACGCAGTTTCTTTTGTGTTCTGTTGACCTTCACCACTGTCCTGACTGAGATCTGATCTATGCTTCGCTGTGATTCTTTTCCCACTCCTCAGGAAATTGTCCACTGGTTCTTTCCAAGCCCTTTGGCTACATGCCTCGGAGGTCCCTTTTCCTGGGATTATGTTTCCCTTAGAGGCTCCACCATCAGTGGCTTCCAAAAAGGGCAAATCCTCATCCAGTGTGACAGTAGTGCTTGCAGAACATGCAGGCTGTGCACCAGGCTTGTCGGCAGCTGACATAGGCTGAGTATCTGTGATTTTGCTCACTAGCCAGTGCTTTGATACAGAGTCTCTGAGCTCCTCAGCGCGACTAGCATTAGAAGATTCCAGTTTAACAGACTCTGCATCTGAGAGGAGAGCTGCACCCTCCTTGTGATAGCTCAAGTCGACGGAAGGACTCTGGGGCTCCACAGCAACAGCTCTTCTCTTCTTGCAGGGCAACATCTTCAACGAGTGCGACATTCTGCTACCAATCCCCCAGCTCCACCCTAAAAGGACAAGAGCAATTTCTTACCACAGCAGAACCCACCCCTGGACATGAGACCGGGGCCCTCCCCCCTAGCTAAACCCACGACAACCCCTCCCGGGCGGCCCGGCCTCAGCGGTCAGACCCAGGAGCCCGGCTGGCGGTGCGCCCGGTTTATAATAGCAGGAATCTGAGCGTCCCACAAGGCCACGAACCGGGAAGCCGTAACCCCCACGCCGACCAGACTCTTCAGCTCCATCTTCCCGTCCCGCTTGCCGCCGCTTCCTCCAACGGGAAACGGAAATTACGTCCGGGCTCCCGTGTGGAGAGCAGCGCGCGCCGGCACCGCCATGTTTGTTTGGGAGCAAAGGAAAACGAGCCGCCATGGTTCCGGGCGGAAGGTAAGTAGGGCGCTGCCATGATTGTGCCGGGCATGGGGGCGGGGCGAAAGTATGACCGCCAACTTTATGGGGGAGGGGGAGAAAAGGGGAGCCGCCATAATTGCTACAGACCGAGCTGGGGTCGCTGCCCTGGTTCTTGGGTACGTAGCTGAGACCCCCGCCATGTTAGTTTGGTGAAGAGACGGTGGGGCCCCGCCCCCTTCGTAGGGGGCAGAGCTGAGGAGTCGCCATGTTTGTTGTTTTCAGTCTCTCCGCCGCTATGGGAGCGTCTCCTGCGGAGACTTAGTCCCTCTGCCCCACGCGTGCGTCGTGTGGGAACAGAAGAGGCGGGAATCCAGAGAGCGGGGAATCAGAGGCTGGAACATCTGCCTCGGGCAGGCCGTGTGCGTTACCCCCAAGAGGCTTTTGGGAGCCTGCTCGGGTGCGGCTCGCAGGCGACAGTGAATTGGCCCTTACAGCCTCTGCGTCACCGAGCAACTGTCTTGCCCGAACTCACACAGCGGGAGCCTGGAGCGGAGCAGGCCTCTCCCAAAGCCCAGGCCAGTGCGCTGACCTAACCCTTCTTCGCTTTATCTTAAGTCCTCGATCTCTTGATGTCTCTTTCGCATACACACACCCTCCACCCGCCCACTCTCTCTTTGGCTGTTAGATCAGATTCATTGCGTAATAGGGTCATTGCCCTCAGTTTGCTGCAACTGGAATGATCCGGTTTGGGACATGTCCCCTTCCAGCTCCGCGGGAAAGATACACCCTTACAACACCCCGTGCAAGATAACACACAGGGAGGGATGCACCATTTCCTTAGCCCAGCCCAGTGCAGAAGCCCGCCCTGGATGCACAGACCACCACCCTGATGTGGGATAAACCAACTCCCTACCCCCTCCAGCCCTGCTGCAGTATATAAAAAGCGCCACCCCAGTGTGGGGTAGACCACCTCCCAAGCCCTCGCCGGCTATACACCCAGTGTGGGATACCCTGTCTCCCTGCCCCGCTTGCCGGTGGAATACACTCCTCCGCCTCGCAACCCTAGTGCTGGATACGCCCGCCTGTTGCCAATGTGGGTACTATAGGGTAAGCGAATCCACTGCCCGCCCCGCCGCTGTCGGGTGGTGGCGTCGGCGTTTGGGCGGAGTTTCCTCTTCGGGTGACGTTGGAGAGGGGCGGAGCCTAATCCCCAGATCGGTCTTTGTGGGCGGAGTCTGTGCTGCATCAGGGCCAGTCGGCAGCTTCTGCATCCCAGGCTCGGAGCATCCTCAGGGCGGAGGCTGGTACCGGGGGAGCCCAGCGAACAGGATCCCGCACCCCGACTGCATCCGTTCAGCTGCACCATGGCTGAGATCGCCAGCGTCCGACCCGGTTTAGGTGAGTGGAGCTAGGTCACCGGGTCCTACCCAGCTCTGTAGAGACCAGGCCGTGCCCAGCGCCTCCCCTCCCCCATCGAGACCGTGTCGTGCCGTGGCCTGCCCTCCCAGCCCCATCGAGACTGTGTCGTGCCCAGTGACATGCCCGTGCATCCCAGGGGCCGGGCCCAGCGCCACCCCCCTGCCAATCGCGATTGGGCCGTGTCCAACACTTTCCTCATTCCGTATACCGGGCCATACCCAGCAATAGCACCGCTCTCAGCATGCCTAGGTCTTAACCTCCCCTCTAGAGCAACACGATCAGTGTCCACCTCCGGCAGTCTGGGTCGGTGCCAGGGACTCGCCCAGGCCGATGCGAGGGGCAAAGATGCTGCGAAACGCTCTGCCAGATACCGAGAATGTAGACTCCGCGTGTGGGAATAGGAAAACGGGGCGGGGGCGAGTCCCTGCTGCCCTCCCATCGGACGGGGTGCTGTGGGCAGAGTTCTTGTTACTCCCTGTCGGGGGGGGTTGCAGTGGCTAGGGGCCCCTCTGCTCCCCGTTTTGGGTGGGTAGAATGCAGTCAAGGGAGCTGTCTCCCTACGGCTGTGATGGGGAGGAGTGGGGCAGGGTCTCTCTCCGCTTCGGGGCACAGCATCAGCACTGAGATAGCAGGTAGCGAGGGAGGCTGGGACTGAAGCTGGCGCTGCCCTTCGGCCTGATCTCCATCCCCGCGAGTTGTGGGGGAGCAGGTGCGGGGAGCCTGAGTTGCAGCTGCAGCTATGGAGCCGCTGCTGCCTAATGGCTTCGAGCGGGATGACGTGATGTCTATTCCGGGCCAGGCAGCGCCCCGGCCTCTGGCTGGAGCCTTTGTTCACGATTCCCTGGGGGGAGAGACTGCTCCGAGGGGGCTGCCGCAGCAACACAGCTCCCGGTCCAGAAGCAGGTTCTAGCTCTTAGACGAAGCTGGATAGATGGAACATTTTTTCTGCACTACGTACCTGGATGCGGGCAGGGCAGTTCTGGGGGAATCTAAGCAGTGTCCCCAGAACTGAAGAGAGCGCCTCCCCATCGCATATACTCTCCTTCCTCACTCTGGAACAGCCAGGTTGCCAGTATCCCCAACCCCTCTGTTTCTTATCAGGCTGAAATACCTTCTGCTCAGATCAGTCTGTTAATTGTGTGGGTCTGGAGAGATGCTTTGAGGCTGTAGCCCTGGGAATGAGGGGCCCCGCTTTGGGGGCAGGGACACATTGTGTTTTAAGAAGCTGTTTAATTCATTTAGTGACAGGTTTCAGAGTAACAGCCGTGTTAGTCTGTATTTGCAAAAAGAAAAGGAGTACTTGTGGCACCTTAGAGACTAACCAATTTATTTGAGCATAAGCTTTCGTGCGCTACAGCTCAAGTGTAAAATAGACTGAAATTGTGCCTACTCAGTAAAAAGAAAAGGAGTACTTGTGGCACCTTAGAGACTAATAAATTTATTTGAGCATAAGCTTTCGTGAGCTAAAGCTCACTTCATCGGATGCATGCAGTAGAAAACACAGTGGGAAGATTTTATATACAGAGAGAACATGAAACAATGGGTGTTATCATACACACTCTAAGAGAGTGATCAGGTAAGGTGAGCTATTACCAGCGGGGGGATGAGGGGGGAACCTTTTGTAGTGATAATCAAGGTGGGCCATTTCCAGCAGTTGACAAGAACAGTTGGGGGGGCGGGGCGGGATAAACATGCGGAAGTAGTTTTACTTTGTGTAATGACCCATCCACTCCCAGTAAAACCTCTCAAACACATCATCAAGGATTTACAACCTATCCTGAAGGACGACCCATCACTCTCACAGATCTTGGGAGACAGGCCAGTCCTTGCTTACAGACAGCCCCCCAACCTGAAGCAAATACTCACCAGCAACCGCACACCACACAACAAAAACACTAACCCAGGAACCTATCCTTGCAACAAAGACCGTTGCCAAGTGTGTCCACATATCTATTCAGGGGACACCATCATAGGGCCTAATCACATCAGCCACACTATCAGAGGCTCATTCACCTGCACATCTACCAATGTGATATATGCCACCATGTGCCAGCAATGCCCCTCTGCCATGTACATTGGCCAAACTGGACAGTCTCTACGTAAAAGAATAAATGGACACAAATCAGACGTCAAGAATTAGAACATTCAAAAACCAGTCGGAGAACACTTCAATCTCTTTGGTCACTCGATTACAGACCTAAAAGTGGCAATTCTTCAACAAAAAAACTTCAAAAACAGACTCCAATGAGAAACTGCTGAATTGGAATTAATTTGCAAACTGGACACAATTAACTTAGGCTTGAATAAAGACTGGGAGTGGATGGGTCATTACACAAAGTAAAACTATTTCCCCATGTTTATTTGCCCCCCCGCCACACACTCTTCCTCACACGTTCTTGTCAACTGCTGGAAATGGCCCACCTTGATTATCACTACCAAAGGTTCCTCCTCCCCGCCCCCCCCCCCCCCCCACCCCCCCCGCACTGGTAATAGCTTACCTTTCCTGATCACTCTCGTTACAGTGTGTATGGTAACACCCATTGTTTCATGCTCTCTGTGTATATAAAATCTCCCCACTGTATTTTCTACTGCATGCATCCGATGAAGTGAGCTTTAGCTCACGAAAGCTTATGCTCAAATAAATTTGTTAGTCTCTAAGGTGCCACAAGTACTCCTTTTCTTTTTGCGGATACAGACTAACACAGCTGCTACTCTGATGCCTACTCAGTGTTATTGTCTGGTGCACATTGTACCATATACTGGAGTCTGTGGCTGCATAATAGGATAGCTGTTGATCCCCTGGGTCACCAACAAAAATGTTCTCCTGACTTTCTTAATGAGCGACATTTTAAATAAAGGAAATTTTAGCAATTACTTTTAAGACCTCAGGACTTGCCTACAGAGCAAATGATGAGGGGAAAACAGCAGGTGAATATGTGGGTTTCTCAGGAATACAACCTGCTCCCCCTCTCTTTCCTCTAAATCTCAATCTTGCTTTTTAGGCCACTCTTCAATGAGGTCTCATGGTTAGAAAAATTGTTGCTGCATTTCCTTTTTATTCTCAGGTGTTATATAAAACTCTGACAGACACACACACACCCCATTTCTTATGGTAAGCACACAATGTATCTATTTATATTTACAACCTGTGCAAATCACTGTGGAATCTAGGTGCTGCATACTAGCAGTTTCACCACTGATAATTAGTACACTATTGCAGCTTCATTAAGGACCCCCCCCCCCAATATTATTAAAAACAAAGAAAATTAAAAGTGACATATTCTGCCTTTTAATTATTTTAAATATTTACAGAGTGAAATTTCACTTTTGTGGGGCCCTTATTTTAAATTAGTACTGGTATGGTGCTAACAGAGTACTGGGAGCTTTATAACAAGGATGAAGACAAAATCCCTGCCCCATACAACTTATTCACTAAAGATAATGTTTAATTCTTGCTGTATAAAGTTGCAAACTGTCTAATAATCACTATATGCAGTGTCATTGTAGCCGTGTGCGTCCCAGGTTATTAAAGACACAGTGGGTGAGGTAATATCTTTTATTGGACCAACTTCTTTTGGTGATAGAGACAAGCCCTTAAGCTTACACAGAGTTTTTCTTTAGGTCTGGGAAATTTACTCAAGAGTGTAGGGTGGAATAGATGCTAAACAATCTGTTTCACCTTATATTAGCTGTGATGCTCTGTAAGTTTCCCAGACCTGAAGAAAAGATCTGTGTAAGCTCAAAAGCTTGTCTCTCTCACCAACAGAAGTTGGTCCAATAAAAGATATTATTGTGACGGGTTTCCTGGGGTGCAGCCTGGGACTGTGGGACCACTGTGCCCCCTAAACCTTCCAGCCTGGGCTGTCTCTCACAATGCTTTGCTAGTGACATGCAGCAAACCCCTCCAGACGCTATTATTACTCAGCACAACCGCATGTGGAGCTCCACACCCAGCTATATTGCATGAATCCTCCCAGAGCCACTCATGAATCAGACAGGGAAAGGCACTAGCCAAATCCCCCCAGCTCCCAGCCTTGCACCTCAGGAATATACCGTCTTGTACTGCTCAAGACGAGCAAAGCAGATTTATTAATTGGTTCACCACTTCATCAATGGACAGTGGATATACACCAACCTTTGCAAACCTGAGCCGTTTTGCCACACACTTCATACAAACTCACTGGTAAAGATAAACAGTAAAATAAATTTATTGGCTACAAAAGATAGATTTTAAGAGATTATAAGTTATAAGCAAAAAGTCAGAGTTAGTTACCAAAAGAAAAGAAAATATAAGCATGCAGTCTAAACTCTCAACCCTATTAGACTGGCCAACATCTACATTAAGCGGTTTTCTCACCCCACTGGATATTGCAGTTCATAGTACACAGATTTCACGCTTGAAACCTGGGCCAATCTCCTCTTGGAGAGGAGTCTTAAATCTTCTCTGTGTCCTTGTGGCTTGCAGCATAGGTGGGGGCAGGCGAAAGGCGAAGCATGGGCCCTCGTGTCCTGTTTTATACTCTTAGTCCATGTGCTTGGAGAACACAAGGCCAGGCATGTCTGGTGGGCATTGCTGAGTCCCCAGGCAAGGTTGAGCAGTTACCCTGGTGTGGCCTTATGCACGTGAGTCATTGCATTGTAGCTCCCTTGCTGGACAATTGCTGGTGATGTCTGTTCAACAGCACCCACCCAGGTGTTGGTTACCTCCCTTGTCATTGTCACTGTAGGGCTAGTATCTGAGTGCCTCCCAAACCCACACCATGTTTTAGTGAAAACTGTACAACACAATTCTTATAATTTCATATGCATTGATGATACACATATTTAGATAGAACAGTGTCTTTCAGCAGACCATAACCTTTCCCCTGATACCTTACAAGGCATGCTTTAATGTAATATCACAGTTATATACAGATGAGGAATATGGGGGTTACAGGACACTCCCCCAAGGTATAGAATGTCACACTTATCTCACTCATCATGTCTCTCTAACAGTCCTTATGGCACTCTTATAAAGAAGCCATCAAAGCTTGCTTCTGCAGATAGACCATTGTTAAATGGTTTGGTTCCCAGCAGTCTTTCTTGTGTTATGCATTACCAAAGTACAACATTCTGCATCGGGGACATCCAAATAATTGTTTGTGCCATTATTCAAAGGACTTGTCTACACACAAACTTGGACCAATTTAACTAAAGATGTTTTTAAATCAATTTAGTTTAACTGATGCAAAACCCTATATGGGCACTCTTAAAGCAGTTTAAAAATGGCGTGGATCAATTTAGGCTATATCAGTAAGGGCTCTACCTATGCCCTTAATAATGTACACAAAGGGGTTTGCATTGGTTTAACTAAATACATTTAAAATCCAACTTTTGGTTAAACTGGTGTGTGTAAATATTGCCTAAACACTTCCACTAATACTAATTCTAGTTAGCTTTGTAATGGGTAATTTAGTTACAGTATTACAACCTGTCAGACCTAGATAATGTCCTTGACCTTCTACCATACAATTGTACACTTGTACAGACTGTCTCAAAGTGTTTGGTCCTTTTATTCATACAGCTCTGCACCTTTTCCTGAAACAATCACTCTTCCCACCTCTTCTATTTCTTACTTGCAGAGAACTTATAAACTAATCTAAAATAAATTGTGTAAGAAACATAGGTTATTATTCAACATATATAAGTGCCTCCTGGGAATGTATAAACTGTGAGCATTACAGAAAGTCCTGATTAAGAATAATTGACTGCTTGACAGAGTAGTCTTGTGCTAGTTAGTTTGAATGACCCAGATTCATAAAGATATGTGGGTGCCCAACTTCCACTGAAATCAATGGAAGTTAGGAGCCTAATTATCTTTGGGGATCTGGGTCAATCAGTGTCCATGACTTTCATCTGGTTTTAAAAGCTAAGGTGGCCTGCCCTCAAGTAAGTACTCTGAGGAGGAAAAGCCGTTTGCACCATGCACCTCTGAGGCCTGAGTCTCCACTTTTACACCATTTGTATTGTTAAGGAAAAGTTAGCACATGTGACTCCATTTTGGTTTGGGGCCTACCATTGTCTAAATGCCAGCACATCATACACCAGGAGGAGTGATCCTTAGATACTGAATCCCTGTGAAAATCCTCCTCTTTGTCTCCAGCCTGCCTTGACTCCCAGTATCTGGTTTTTGTCAGTCTCTAACTCCCTGTCTCTTGGCCTTGATGTGAGGCCTCCCATCCTGATAAGAAGATGTTGAAGTTTAAACAGGAAGAAAGAGAGAGAGGAGGAGGAGGCTACAAGGAGAATGAACAATGAGATGGTTTGAAAATGTCATGTTCATTTCATGATCTTCTGGCCCCCAGTTTGGCTGGGGATTGTTGTTTTTGATTTATTTACTTATTTAGTAAGTGGTTCTCTCTTAGATGGGGATTCTCTGATCAGAAGGATGAAAGAAAGGAGTAGAGACACTGAAGAGAGGAATGTGAGAGTGATTGGGGAGGGAAGGAAAGAGCAAAGTACGAAGGGCAATAGGAGTAAGGAAAAAGTGAAGAAATTGGTTGGGGGCAGTTGGAACAAACTTCTCATCAGCAGATGGGAAAGACGGTTTGGAATAAGCTTTGGTAGGAAATTCTACTGCTTCTGAATGCAGAGGTACCCAGTTAGTTTCTTGCACGACTGATTCATCAAAATTATAACTTTCATTTGGTGCTTACTCACTAGAGAACTGTGCTGTTGCAACTTACACCACTATAACTGCACCAGTGGTCAGTAGGGTGCCATGTGGTTTTGAATGCACAAGTGCAGTGTATTTGCTGCTGCATTGTGAGTAACTTTCCAAGAGTTACTGGCACAGCTCCTAGAAGATCAACAGGACAGGTGCATTAATGAGATGTGGATCTTCTAAGGTCCACAGTGCCTGTGCTACCTTCCCCTGCACTTCCTAAAGTGCATAGTAGAGGAGTGTGATACTGTAAATCTCCTGCAGTTTTTCTCCTACTGATAATAGCGCACCTTAATTAATTGGTCTTGTTACAGTTGGTATGGCAACACCCATTTTTTCATATTCTCTGTGTATATATATCTTCCTACTGTATTTTCCACTGCATGCATCCGATTAAGTGGGTTTTAACCCACGAAAGCTTATGCCCAAATTAATTTGTTAGTCTCTAAGGTGCCACAAGTACTCCTCGTTTTTTTTTCCTGATACAGACTAACATGGCTACCACTCTGAAACCTTAGACTAGTGGTTCCCAAACTGTGGTTCGTGAACCCCTGAGGTTCCAGGCGTGGTGAGAGCCGGGGGAAGTCCTTTCCCCAACCTGAGCGACATGGCTGGGGCTGGGACAAGGGAAGTGGAGTGGGCTGGGGCTGCGTCGCTCTGCTTCCCGCCGCTGGTGGGTGCAGGGGGCGATCCTTTCCCTGTACTCACCGGTGGCAGGAAGCGGAGCACTGCGGCTGGGAGCTGGCGGAGTAGAGCGGGCTGCGACCAGGTTGCTCCGCTTCCCGCCGCTGCCGGTGAGTGCGGGGTCGCTGGGGGAAGAGGTGGAATGGGGGCGGGCCGGGGGCAGAGCAGGGAGGAAGGTTAAGAGGCAGGGCGGAGGGAGTTGTCCAGGGCCCCACACCCCCCTAGGGACGGCCCTGCCCCTTGCAGTGGGCACAACCTGCGCGGGGCCGGCCGAGGGATAGGGCTGGTCGCGGGTCTGGTGCTGCCGCGTATGCAGCACATAGCTGCCTAGGACACCATGAAATTTGGGGCAATTTGGTGCCCCAAATTTCGTGGTGCACTATACTGCTGCATATGCCTAATGACGGCCCTGCAGCCAGAGCCTGCACCTCGCACCCCCTCCCGCGCCCCAACCCCCTGCCCCAGGTCAAAACCCCCTCCTGCACCCAAACTCCCAGACTCTGCACCCCAATCCCCAGCCTGGAGCCCCCTCCTGTACCAAACTCCCTCCCAGAGCCCACACCCCTTACCCTCTCCTGCACCCCAATACTCTGCACCAGCCTGGCGCTCCTTCCTGCACCAAAACTCCCTCCCAGACCTCGCACCCCCTCCATTAATATAGTAGAAATGTGCAGACCCGTGATGACTTACCAAAATTCATGGAGTGGTAAGCCCTGCAAAAATTATTGCCCACCCCTACCTTAGACACATACCATGCAGATCAGGCCCTTTTAGTGCCATTTCCAATGCGTACTGGTACACCAACTTCTCCTTCCACTCCCAAAACCAGAGGGCTGGAGGGGCAGGAATAAATTTCTGCACATCTTAGGAAGCGTGTAGGAATGATTCCTTTTTCTGTAGACCGCTGCAGGTCACCAGTAGGGGAAAGGAGAAAGTACTCCTCCCTCTATTCACCTCCACATGCACCCAAGAAATTATCAGAATTTAAAATGGGATTGTATATTTATATTGAAAATAAAAACATCCCGGGTCACAACTTCAAGTTTTTGAAAGGATATAAACTCTCATGTTTCAGGGCATAAGCTAACCTCTAATGCAGTGGTTTTCAAACTGTGGGTCGCGACCTAGTACTGGGTCATAGAATGTAAGGCACTGGGTCACAGCGGCTCTGGTCAGCACTGCCGACAGGGCCGTTAAAAGTCACGTCAGCAGTGCTGCCCGGCTAAGGCAGGCTAGTCCCTACCTGGTCCAACGCTGCACCCCAGAAGTGGCCAGCAGCAGGTTTGGCTCCTAGGCGGGGAGGCCACGGTGCTCCGCGCATTGCCCCCAGCCTGAGCACCAGCTCCCCACTCCCATTAGTTGGGAACCAGTCAATAGAAGCTGGGGGGGAGGGCGGTACCTGCGGGTGAGAGCCTTGCAGAGCTGCTTGTGTACCTCCGCCTAGGAGCCAGACCTGCTGGTGGCTGCTTCTGGGGCGCAGCGTGGTCCGCAGTGCCAAGACAGGCAGGAAGCCTGCCTTAGCACCCCCACTGCGCCGCTGCCCAGGAGCTGTCTGAGGTAAGCCCATGCCCCAACCCTGCGCCCCAATCCCTAGCCCTGAGCCCCACAAACATAGAGCTCCTTCCTGCACGCCAAACCCCTCATCCCTGGCCCCACCCCAGAGCCTGCACCCCCAGCCCAGAGTCCTGACCCTCCCACACCGCAATCCCAGCCCTGAGCATCCCAAACCAGGAGCCTGCTCCTGCACCCCAAACCCCTCATCCCTTGCCCCACTCCAGGGCCTGCACCCCCAGCCCAGAGCCCTTACCCCCTCCTGCTGCCCAAATCCTTCATCCCTGGCCCCACCCTGAAGCCTTCACTCCCGCACCCCAACTATCGGCCCCAGCCCTGAGCCCCTCCCACACCCCTCATCCCCAGCTCCGTTGGGTCGCTGGTATCAACAATTTTCTTCAACTGGGTCGCCAGAAAAAAAGTTTGAAAACCACTGCTCTAATTAATGAGGGTTAAGTAGCAGCCTTTCCTGTAGGCAGGCTGTTCTATAGCTGCCCCCTGAAGGGTTTCTTGGACCTTCTTCTGAAGCTATTGGTACAGTCCACTGTTAGAGACATAAACTGGACTAGATGGACCACTGTTCTGAGACAATCTGGCAATTCCTATGTACCTAATACACCAGTCTGTGCTCTCCCTTGTGTGGTCCTCTAGAGGCAGAATGGGACCTTATGCTTGAGGTTTGCAAGGGGCTCCTGTAAATTGCACTGTCTTTGTCAGGCAGTATAATTTTTATTTCTTTTGGCCAGAATGTGTTTATAGTTAAGGCAGCGGCTGTAGGGCGTAAAACTTTCAGAAACAAAAAAATAGTCTTTTCAGCTGAGTCTAATTCCTGTTCCCAGCCCAGAGTTGGGGGGTGTGGGGGTATTTGAAATTTGCTGGTGGCTTTTTCTGCTGTTTTTGAGGATTATGCAGTATTTTGAGATCAGAATGAATAGGGGCGGGGTTACAGCATTTGTCGGCATCTTCTTTGCATTTGGCATGTAACTTGTAATATCTACAAAGGGTAACTGTAGTGATTTTATACAGATAATCTGTTAACGTTTATTTGTCTCTCTTCAAAGAGGATGAGAAGACTAGTAAAAAATCCTATGTTGGAAGCAGAATCCAGTTCATATGGAGGGAACAGGGAGTATTAGAAATAAAAACAACCAAAGACATGTCTACTGAATTGTAAATGTCATCTATGAGCACTGTATGCTCTAGTTATTCTAGTCACAGATCATGGGACCTGAGGCCAATTTATCATCACTTGGGTCAGTTACCTTTTGGAAGTTGTGTTTCAGTTGCAGTCCAGGAAGACAGTTTATTTTCTAACAATAAGGACAAAACCGTAAAGAGCTTACAGATATTGGTATCCTTAGAGAATTCAGAGTTTTCGCTCAGCTCACTAAATGTTAATCTGTTGCAGTTCAGCTAACTATCAAATGACACCCTCCTTCTTCTTAAGACCAAAGAGCATTTAAAAATGAAAAATCCAAGATGTTCAATACCTTTCCCATTTACCACTTTCAAAGTTGCCTTGTTAAAAAATTGGGTCTAGCTGCTCTGGCTGGTGTAGAATGAAAGTCTGTACAAAAGGTTAGTTTTTTAAGACTGTGCTGCCCATCACTGACCAAGTTTGTAATAATGCAGAGATCAGGCTGATTTCTGGTATTTAATTTTATTATGGAAGTAGTTTATGCAGGTCTCTCTGACGTGTTGTAGGCCAGGGAGGAAGAAAGATGGAATTGAAAGGCTTTCCTCTCATCATTCAGGTGAAGTATGATGGGGATTTGAGAAACAGCAAACCATGACTAACAATGCTGTGTGAATCTAAAACAGGTCAGATGATCTTTCAGATAACTCCTCCCACCCCTCCAAAAATATATGCAGTAGTTTCATTTCTCTCTAGCCCTTCTCTTCACAACCACACAGAGATTTTCTTACCTTTGAAAACCCTCCCAGAAGTTAACTCTGCACTAGAAAAACAGCACTTGCTGCGATTGTAACACATCTTCTGTCCACACATAAGTATTTGCAACAATCCGCAAATACTGCCCGCACTATTCCAATTGTACTTAATTGGAGTCAGGGTCCCACTTTTGTACCCTGTACTGAATCACTGCACCTTTTGGCTTCATCTATGCTGGACAGTTTAGATGTAATTCTCCACTGTCAGAAGCTGTAATTTAGACAGGGCTAAAGTGTTTTTTTACCACCATGTTGTCTGCCTCTGAGTGGGTTAGGACAACAAACTGGTAAAAATGCTTGAGCTCTGTCTACAGCTTTCACTATTGCTACCATGATTTGTGGTGAATTGTGGGGCATTGCCAGCAGATCGAGGGACGTGATCATTCCCCTCTATTCAACACTGGTGAGGCCTCATCTGGAGTACTGTGTCCAGTTTTGGGCCCCACACTACAAGAAGGATGTGGAAAAATTGGAAAGAGTCCAGCGGAGGGCAACAAAAATGATTAGGGGACTGGAACACATGAGTTATGAGGTGAGGCTGAGGGAACTGGGGATGTTTAGTCTATGGAAGAGAAGAATGAGGGGGGATTTGATAGCTGCTTTCAACTACCTGAAAGGGGGTTCCAAAGAGGATGGCTCTAGACTGTTCTCAGTGGTAGCAGATGACAGAACAAGGAGTAATGGTCTCAAGTTGCAGTGGGGGAGATTTAGGTTGGATATTAGGAAAAACTTTTTCACTAGGAGGGTGGTGAAACACTGGAATGCGTTATCTAGGGAGGAGGTGGAATCTCCTTCCTTAGAAGTTTTTAAGGTCAGGCTTGACAAAGCCCTGGCTGGGATGATTTAATTGGGGATTGGTCCTGCTTTGAGCAGGGGGTTGGACTAGATGACCTCCTGAGGTCCCCTCCAACCCTGATATTCTATGATTCTATGAATTATAGCTGTGAGGTTGTAATGGGCCCTCTTGCAGTTCCACAATCCTCTTGCAACCTTTTTAGTGATCACACTGCTATGGCTGCTGTACCCTCTTCTGAGCTACTGCAGCATCTAGGGCTCAAATTAGGCATAGAGCAACTTGGCAAGCTAGCATTTTTTTAGGTGGCCATCTTGTGCTACAAAATGTCAACTTTCATAAAAGAAAGTCTCCAGCCCTTTTTTGTTTGTAAAGAAAACCATCAACATGTGAATAGAGTATGAGCCTCTGCTGTGATAGCTGCCTTAGTGTACATGGGGCCTGAAATAAAAGATCAAATGTGAGCTACCCTGTTCATCTTAAAGGGTGTTAACTCAGATGCCTAATGTTTACAGTTTTAATGTCATTTAATGTCATAGGTTACATTTCACTAATGATCAAAGCATGTAAGAAGGAGGGACAAAGCTACGAAGTCCAGCAATGTATCTGAACCCATGCTGAGGAGTCCAGCATTGTCTCCACAGAGCATGCAGGATCCGTTTTTTAATATCTGCACCAGGAGTTAGCAACCTTTGGCACGCAACCCATCAGGGTAATCTGGTGGCAGGCCACGAGACATTTTGTTTACGTTGACTTTCCGCAGGCACGACCCCCCACAGCTCCCAGTGGCCGCGGTTTGCCATTCCTGGCCAATGGGAGCTGCAGGAAGTGGCGAGCCGTGCTGGAGCTGCAGGGGGACATACCTGCATATGGTCAACATAAAATGCCTTGCGGCCCGCCACCGGATTACGCTGATGGGCCGCGTGCCAAAGGTTGCCGACCCCTGATCTACACTGAGTAGTGTCTCAGTTTAGACATCTCATATGGGTAGAGCTTGGAAGAAGAGTATCATTGCTTTCCCCCCGCTCAATTCTACCTGTAGAACCTCTCTTGTAATTTTATGCATACAAGCTTTCTGTTGCATAAGGTGAAAATACATATGACTGTGTTCTTGTCAGAAAAAATAAAAATAGTTTTTGGGAATACCTACTATTTTAGGCATTTTAAAAGGGTAAATGTATATGGTTAACATTTAAAGTATATTTGATTCAGCACCTCTTCAACTGTGGACTGCTACTCTTACAACTCTTGTATAAGGGACCTATACAGTTCCTCCCTTTCCCCACTTTTGAGAAGATGGGAGCACTGGTACTCTCCCAAGAACCACCCACAACCCATTTCACTTTCCTGTGAAAGCAAAATTAGATTGTGCAGATCTTCAGAATATAATCATCCATTTCCTGTTTTACCTGTTTTGATCATCAGTGAAATACTTATCTAAATTATTATGAACAAAGGTCGTTCTCACTTCGGATCTTGTATTTCAGGCTGATTGCCGACTAGGACAAGGGTCCTTGTCTACACTAACCGTCTTACTGAAAAGCTTTCTATCATTGGTAACACCAGTGCAGCTCTACTAATGGGAGTCCAAGTGTAGACAAGGCACTGTCAGCAGCTCATATTTTTGCCAATATGTCATGTTTTAAACAGGTTTAGCTGACAAGCTGAAACACCCATGGCTGCTTGGAGCCTTGACTATCCCAATGTTCCCACTGGAGGAAGTGCCATAATAGGAAATTTTGAGAAAGAGTTGTCTGCAAACATTGCAGCTACACTGGAAACATTGAACATAATGCAAAACTTACATTATAGCAACTAGTGGCAATGATACAACTGGACTGGTGCTTATGTTAAGCCATTAATATAGAAAGGGCTCACCACTGTATCATGAAAACCTATTTCAACAGATTTTCAAGACGGTGGTTAAAAACTCCTGAGCTCTATCCTTGGTATCACTTACACTTTTATCACCAGTGCCATCTGTGGCAATGGCTGAAATACGGGTACTAACTTTCCTAGCATAGACAAAGTCTAAAGGGTAGAGACTTATTTGTAAAAAAACAAACAAACAACCTGGGCTGTCATGAGCTATCAAAATTCAACTTCTTAATGTGGTGTGGTAGATCTCTAGGATCCCTGCCAGTTTGCCACAGAAAAACGTAGAATCTGCATTTTTAAAGAGAATCATTAGTTTTTACATTTTGTGAAAAATAAAAACATATACAATGGAACCCCAATTATCTGATTGAATTGGGAATGGGGACAGGTCAGATAACCAGGAGAATGGGCAGGGCTCAGGCTGTCAGCTTAAAAATTGTAAATATATCACTAGAACATTGTGTTCTACTGATACGTGTATATATTGTAGCTAGGGTAACTAAAGTTCAGCATTTCATTTTAACCGTGGAAAAACTTGGATTTTTATGGTTTTTTATTGGAGAATTTTGGTTTTTGTATCATAGAAAACTAGGATTCCTGGTGATAGGCAACCGTAATGTCTGCTACTGCAATAACTGGAGAGTTCAGACACTCTGAACAGCCGGGATGAACACACTGCACTATGACAAGTAACAAAGTTCAGCTGAACTGTTCGCTTGTAATAATGCAAATCTAAAGTGCAGATGGAGCTAGTGTGTCTGCTGGTACTTCAGACTGCTGTTTTATAAAGACAAGATCTTGGGCTTCCCCATCAGTCAATCTCAATGCATGCAGATCTTAATGCAGAAGAAAACCAGAGACCAAGACAACACAATTTCCCAAAATCATCAGATTTCAAGAGAATCTTCAAAGGCACAGGAACCACAGGGGGATATCATTAGTCTTTTCTTTTATACTTGTAACAAAAAATGTCTACTTTTTCACAATCCTAAATGTAAAATCAAATGTTATTAGTGCCACATCCCCGGCAAGCCCCTCTGCCTAAAGACCAGCCTATATGTTACTTTCTCTCAGAAGACAATTAGTATTTTTTACCAGTGACAACACCGTTCTTCCAAGCAAACACATTTATTAGGGCAAAAACGTTACAGGGAAACCATAAAAAATAAGAGTTCCTATATGCATGCTAAAAGCTTACCAGAGGTCATCCATCAGTCGTATGAAGTTCTAGTAAGCCAAAGGCCCTCCAAACCTTCCGCAAGTGGGTCCTTTCTGTTTGCCAAATCAAAAGAAAGCCATGTAAATCGAAATGCTTTTTATACCGAAAGCCCTTTCTTTGTCCAAATCTCTGGAAAAATCCAGTTTCAATCAGTATATTCAAACACCCCAGGGGGTGGCATTTCTTTGGAATTGTTTACAATCTCCAGAGTAATCACCCCCTTATAATTACTCCCCTACTGTTTTTAGTTCCTGGAGGATCCATGGAAAGCCTCCACCATGGAGTAGAACACAATCATGCATAAACCATTAATATATTTCATACAGTGGACCCCAAAGATGCTGCATGGGATTGCAATATCTGTCACAATTAGAATCACACAGGCCTGTAGCTAGGAAAGCAAAAATAGGGAGGCAATAAATTGTGGGTCATCGCCCTCCTGGCAAATTTTAGACGAGCAAGTGCAATTTCCTGTATTTTAGAAGATTTTATTTCTTAGGAATTGCAAATAAACTGTCATTGACAAATTATATGGGATATCAGTCATTTATAAGATGCACTGTCTTTTTTTTTTTTTTTTTAAACCTGAGACCCGTTCTGAGCAAAGACTGACAACTCAGTGTTTAAATCACCAGAAGCCACCTGGAGCCCTGTCTACACTAATGCTTTCACCACTGCTTCCATTGGTGGAGCTGAACTGGTGGTAATGATGGTGTGACTCTTGGCTAAAAAAGGGTTAAACATCCTGCAAAATAAACAACTCAAATTCGACCCTTAAAGACATGTGGGTAGGTAATTGTTGTGTTTTTGTGTATTTGCATGTATGTGGGTAATGGTCAACAATGTAATCAACAGTCCCTGTCTATGCTGTATTCTGATAATTCAGAGCTCAAAAGAACACCCTAGCATTTAAATTAATTGTAAACACGGGATCTCTCTGTATTCATCTCTCTTTGAAACGTATAGCAAATCATCTGTGAACAGTGGAGGAACAAGGAAATTGCCTTATGTTAATTCTATATCTAAGTACTGGTGATGGACCTCCTGCAAAGATGGACCTCCCCGAGGAACTCCAAGTTGTCAAAGAGGACATGAAATTGTATAAAAGATCCTTGGGTCCTGATCCTATTCATCTCAGAGCTGCTTGAGGCTTCATACAGTGGAAACTTAGGCCATAAGGACTGCGATCCCAGTTCTAACTGGATCACCCTGAAATATAAACATTGGACTATAACCTATAGACTATTTCTGAAAGAACTCTTTGCAACTATAAAGCTCACCATCTCTGCTATGAATCTGAATCTTAAGAATTGAACTCATGTCTGTATGTATATTGATCTTTTAACCATACTCTCTCTCTTTTGTTTTTTAATAAAATTTAGTTTAGTTAATAAGAATTGGCTGTAGCATGTATTTGGGTAAGATCTGGAATATTCAATAACCTGGGAGGTAATGTGTCCGATCCTTTGGGATTGGTAGAACCTTTTCTTTTATATGATGAAATAAGATTTTCAGAAATCATCATATTTGACTTAGGTACCTGGATGGAGGCCTGAGGCTGGATCACTTTAAGGGAACTGTGTTGTTTGGACTTCTGAGTAACCAGTAAGGTAATAAAGAAGCTGTTTTATGCTGGCTTGGTAAATCTGAGTATTGGAATATCCACCAGCTTTTTGGGGATTGTCTGCCCCATTCTTTGCAGTTCACCCTAATTGAGTGACCACAGCTGGCCCCCACTGGGACCCCAGCCACAGTGACGTAGTCATGCTAGGATACACATTACCACAGGTTAACTGGGTTTTTGGATCAGTACCACACGCTTGTCAAAAATTAATGTTGGATATTGGAGAGTGTAAGGGTTAAAAATCAGTTACAGTGAGTGATTCATGATTAAGATCCTGACAGAAAAAGCCTGGAAGAATTGTGCTCACAGAGGGGGTTGTCTTTTAAGAAAAAAGCCCCAGGGCAGGAATTGAAAATCTGTTAATTGCTAGTGATAAGGAAAAACAACGAGGAGTCCTTGTGGCACCTTAGAGACTAACACATTTATTTGGGCATAAGCTTTCGTGGGTAGAACCCACTTCATCGGATGCATGGAGTGAAAGTACAGGAGCAGGTATACATACATGAAAGGATGGGGGGTTGCTTTACCAAGTGTGAGGTCAGTCTAACGAGTTAAATCAGTTAACAGCAGGATACCTTCAAAAACAGACTCCAACGTGAAGCTGCAGAACTGGAATTAATTTGCAAACTGGATACCATCAGATTAGGCCTGAATAGAGACTGGGAGTGGTTGGGTCATTACAAAACCTAAACTTAATTTCCCCAGTACTAGTTTCTCCCTACTGTTACTCACGCATTCTTATCAACTGTCTGTAATGGGCCACTCTCTTACCGCTTCAAAAATTATTTTTCCTCCCTTGATATCCTGCTGTTAATTGATTTAACTCATTAGACTGACCTCACACATAGTAAAGCAACCCCCCATCCTTTCATGTATTTATACCTGCTCCTGTATTTTCACTCCATGCATCCGATGAAGTGGGTTCTAGGCCATGAAAGCTTATGCCCAAATAAATGTGTTAGTCTCTAAGGTGCTACAAGGACTCCTCGTTGTTTTTGCTGATACAGACTAACATGGCTACCCCTCTGAAACCAGTGATAAGGAAGCAGACGTAGCGAAAATGCTTGCAGTGAGAAACCAGTAGCAGTTTGAACAAAGAATGGCATATCTTCCGTTTCTGGAAAAGCAAAAAATAACTGATATGGAAAGAGAACGCCTGTGTTTTGAACATGAACAGAGACTGGCATATATTCGATTACAGGAACTAGAAGCTAAGGCAAAAGTGGACAGACTTAAGCTCCAACTCAAGAGAATAAAGGAACAACAGGAACTGTATCATCCTGAAAAGCCAGTTCCTCTCAACAACAAAGATGGGGATAGAATCTATCCAGTTTGTAACAATGTTGGTATGTTTTTTGACTCTAAGCAGTTGTCTGTGTGTAACCAAATATACCCCAACACTGCCACCTTTTATGTAAATGCTTTTGCTGTGATCTCAGGTGAAGGTAACCTCATTACTTGTGTAGAGAATGTAAAAAGTCAATGGTAAAAGCTGTTTAGGGCAAGTTCCAGCTTCTAACATCACACTTGTTAAAGAAGATTATTTATAAGATCAGAGTGTGAATATTGTAATCCTCTATGAGTTTACTGTAAGTGCCTTTAGCCAAAATCCACCTTGAATGGAATGGTGTTAAATATGAAGTTAGAGCTGGTGTAAGGAAGTTATTGCCTAAGGATCTTTTTATTGGGGATGATATTAAAGCTCTGTTCAATCAGGTTGACATGAATCAGTCACAGGAAAGAAATAATCCTGAACCTGTGTCTATTAGGGGGCAAGGACTTGCCTATGGAGCGGTTCTCCAAATGCTTGTCTAAGGAAGATAGCTGTTTATCTATGCAAGGAGGCAGTGTATATGTGGAAGAAATTTCTGTGCCTGATATCTCAGAAGTAAATCTGCCATTAGATAAGGCTCAGGGAAATGTTTCTCTAGAGCAAATTAAAGTTGGTGATCAGATTAAAGCCCTAACTGAGGAAGGAAAGGATACAGTCTTGGTAAGTGATGAATTGTTAGCAAGTGATTTGTTTAAAGCAGCTCAGTGTAATGAGACTCTTATATATGGAGAATAGCAGTTTATCTGTTGGGAGTGGCAACTTGCATGTTAAGGAAGCTGTCACACTGTCTGGGTGTATGTCTGAAATCAGCCATGGGTGCTGAAACAAAGAGAAAGATGAAGTGAGCTGTAGCTCACGAAAGCTTATGCTCAAATAAATTTGTTAGTCTCTAAGGTGCCACAAGTACTCCTTTTCTTTTTGCGGATACAGACTAACACGGCTGCTACTCTGAAACATATCTCCAATTGTTTGTCTGTTTTGAATAGCAGCATGCCTGCTGAGAAACAGTGTCTCTCTAGTTCTCTCTCTGTAAAGCAGACAGAAGAAGCCTGTCACCTATGATGGTTGAAAATTTATTAGTTAACTCAGAGTTGATTCTGGATACAACAAAAGCCCAGGAAGGAAGTGGTCCTAAATTTCTGTCTGCTAGGGATAATGACATTATAACTAGGTTGCATCCAGTTAATGTCATAAGTAGCTCCCAGAGACCAAGCAATTCTGGTGCTTTTATTTTGCCTGTTGCTAGTATGTTGCTGGGTAAAGATATGACAACCTTGTCTGACCAGGTTGATATAGCCAGGGCACAAGGAAAGCATGAAGGTGATTTAACTATGTTACCAACTGACAGTGGGGAAACTTTTAACAAGGAAGAAGATGTTTCTAATCTTTTGACTATGAAGTCTAGCAATTTACCTGAAAGGGGATTGTGTAAAAATCCTCCTGATGGGCCAGAGGTGATTCTGGATGTATGTGAAACTCAGAAGGAGGTTGGTGATTCGTCTGTTGTGCCAAAGTCAGTTCTGGACATAAATAAAGCTCAGAAAGAATCTGTTGCAGTGCATAATACTGCAGAAGGAAAGGAATTTCTTGGTGAAGTCTTTGACGTCTGTGAAAAGGAATTGTTTCCATTGACTCTTAATGGGCCATTGTTGATAGTAAACAGTCTCTCTTCTGAGGAAAGTATGTTGGTGCCTAATGGCCAAAGTCTTTCAAATGAAAATGAATCCACTGAATTTGCTTTAGAAAAATCTAGTGTGAATAGCTTAAAGGAGGCTTCCTTAGCTAATTTTGAAAGTGAACAGTCTGTGTCTCAGGTTGAAGAAAGAGGCTAGATTCCTGGTTTTACACAGCAGAGCAGCCTTATGAATAGACCCATAGACACTTTGGATTTGTCATGTAATTTCTTAGTAAGCTCTAGCTAGTGCATCTGATACCTTGTGGATGCAGAAATTGCTAGGTGAAAAGCAGAACTATAGTTCAGACATGATAGAAAATGGTTGTGTCTCTTTAAGGTATGATGTCCATACAAACTTCCTACCTGACAAGAAAAAAAAAGAAAAGCAAGCTAACTCTTAAAAAGCAAAATGCCCTTACAAACTTGTCTCCCTCATCTCTAAAATACTAAAACCTCAAGGAAGTGGTTAAACTGAAATCCTATGTTAAGAAAAATCCTAAAGTAAAGAAAAAGCTATGAAAGTTCAAAAGGGACATTGAACAAGCTAACCTAACAAATTATTTGTCTAAACAAAAGGCTTGGTATGACAAAAATTATTGTAAATGTACATGTGATAGAACTGATGTTAATATTATTGCTAATAATTGTAACTAACATGTTGCTGATACCAAAAACTGTAAAAATTTACAATGTGCCTAATCTTTTGGAAAAACCCTTGAACATGTTAAGAGTGATACATAAGAACACACTTTATGTTAAAAGGCCTTGTGATACTGATATTTCACAGTGAATGCCTGTATCTGATCTGGAAACTGTACACAGGAGAAAAGACATTGTGGACCTAATGTGCTGTGCAAAAAAGGGAAACTGAGGTATAACACCTCACAGCCCTCATGGCTGAATGCCAGAGTATGTGCTCTTTGAAGAACATTAATGGCTATGTTAAGTCAATACATAGACTAAATCCTGGAATCACTAAAGTGTTTCACAAAGTATGGACTAAGGTTCTAACTTGGGCAAAAGCATGCATCAATAATTTGGCCTTACTAAGAATTCAGTGTAAACATGGCACATATCAATGTTGGAAGGTCCTTAAAATGTATCCAGGACCTTTAATTTCTCCCTTCCACACCAGACTCACATTGAGGGTGTGACGCATGGCTAGAAAGGGTTAAACATCCTGCAAAATAAACAACTCAAATTCGACCCTTAAAGACATGTGGGGAGGTAATGGTTGTGGTTTTTTGCATGTACATGGGTAATGGTCAACACTGTAATCAACAGTCCCTGTCTATGCTGTATTCTGATAATTCAGAGCTCAAAAGAACACCCTAGCATTTAAATTAATTGTAAACAGGGATCTCTCTGTATTCGTCTCTCTTTGAAATGTATAGCAAATCATCTGTGAACGGTGGAGGAACAAGGAAATTGCCTTATGTTAATTCTATATCTAAGTACTGGTGATGGACCTCCTGCAAAGATGGACCTCCCCAAGGAACTCCAAGTTGTCAAAGAGGACATGAAATTGTATAAAAGATCCTTGGGTCCTGATCCTATTCATCTCAGAGCTGCTTGAGGCTTCATACAGTGGAAACTTAGGCCATAAGGACTGCGATCCCAGTTCTAACTGGATCACCCTGAAATATAAATATTGGACTATAACCTATAGACTATTTCTGAAAGAACTCTTTGCAACTATAAAGCTCACCATCTCTGCTATGAATCTGAATCTTAAGAATTGAACTCATGTCTGTATGTATATTGATCTTTTAACCATACTCTCTCTCTTTTGTTTTTTAATAAAATTTAGTTTAGTTAATAAGAATTGGCTGTAGCATGTATTTGGGTAAGATCTGGAATATTCAATAACCTGGGAGGTAATGTGTCCGATCCTTTGGGATTGGTAGAACCTTTTCTTTTATATGATGAAATAAGATTTTCAGAAATCATCATATTTGACTTAGGTACCTGGATGGAGGCCTGAGGCTGGATCACTTTAAGGGAACTGTGTTGTTTGGACTTCTGAGTAACCAGTAAGGTAATAAAGAAGCTGTTTTATGCTGGCTTGGTAAATCTGAGTATTGGAATATCCACCAGCTTTTTGGGGATTGTCTGCCCCATTCTTTGCAGTTTACCCTAACTGAGTGACCACAGCTGGCCCCCACTGGGACCCTGGTCACAGATGATAGGACTTTTTTCTTTGGGGCTGATAGGGAGACACCCCCTAGTGAAACACCCCCTTAGAAAGCTTTCCTCTCTCTCTGCAGCTGCCAGTCTGCCAAGATATGGAAGACAACAGGTAATGACACTGAAACAGGTGTGGAAGCAGAGAAATTCATTGTCCATGAATGGGAGTGGTTAACAAAGAAATAAACTTTTGGATGAGACACACTTGTGGGCATTTCATATCACATGGCATTCTTCTCAAATGTAGGGATGTAAGTCCCAGTACCTGCTTAAAATCTATCTAAAATTATCCTTGCAGGTTGACTTTTATGATATTCTACAGTTCCTGCCTTACACTCTTATCTAGTGTCAATATGCACGCTTACTAGCTACCACTTTCCACCCCAGAAACAGTAGCATTTAGTGGTCAATGAAGTGATTCCTCTATATGTAGCCTGTGAGGCTCATAAAATGATATAGGATCCTTCAGGATGAGAATCCTCATGTAAATGGAAACAATTTTTGTAAATGTTTAATATATACAAATTACAGTTGTCAGTATCCAAAATCTATAGCCATGTCTGAGATTCAAGTATCTGAACAGGGTGAGAGGTTACAGTCCTTACAGTGAATCATTTTAGGGCCAAATGTCTAATATTTAAAATTACTTAAGTGTGACAGAACTCTGGATTCTAAATAGTATAACTACTTATTACTCAATTGCTGATATTAAAATAGAAACAAGTACTATTTTTAAAGAAGCCATAAAGTGTGAGAGTGCCTCTTATGGCCCATGAAACTGTAGTTCCCTAGTAAACACTTTTACTAGAGCAGTGCTGACATTGATGATGATGGCACACAAAATTGATTTGAGAGAATAAGGAGCAATAAAAATTTGAAGATGTTATTAAGCAAAACCTAGGGCCTCTATAAGTGTGTGGAACTGAGTCCCACATGGAAAAGAACAATTTTAGGAAAATAATTTCAAACTCCAAAGGCATTTCTGTCACCAAGATCATTGAGTAATAATAGACATATTCACTTGATAGGTTCGTTGGTTTTACGAGGTGTAGGGTGTATTTTCTTTAATTAGAATAACATGCTTTTTTAAGGGCTGTATGAACATAATAATCCTAAGGGCTAGCTCATCCCTAATTGTTTTGTCTTCTTTACAGATGTGCCTCCGATTGTGGCAGGGCTTATTGGTGCCACTGTCCTTGTGGTGTCTGTCTCAGTAACAGTATTTGTGTGGACATGCTGCCACCAGCAAGCAGAAAAAAAGCACAAAACGCCCCCTTACAAATTCATTCACATGCTGAAAGGCATTAGTATCTATCCGGAAACCTTGAGTAACAAGAAGAAGATTATCCGGATCCGCAGAGACAAGAACGGCACTGTCAAGGAGACTGGAAGAGGAAACCTTTTGGTAGATGCTGCAGAAGCTGGTTTAGTGGGCTCTGAGAAGGCACCAAATGGGATGAATGCAGCCCCTTGTATCGACCAGCTCCCAATAAAAGTGGATTACGGAGATGAACTGAGTCCAGATCAAAGCATCACTCCAGGTGGGAGCAAAATCTCCTCCCCATCTTCCCCAGAAGAGGCTGTCCTGCTGGGAACACTGACTTTCTCAGTGGACTACAATTTCCCCAAAAAAGCATTGGTGGTGACCATTCAAGAGGCCCATGGGCTGCCAGTGATGGATGAGCACACTCAGGGCTCTGACCCCTACATCAAGATGACAATTCTTCCAGACAAAAGGCATCGAGTGAAGACTCGTGTGTTGCGCAAGACCCTGGACCCTATCTTTGATGAGACCTTTACCTTCTATGGGATCCCCTACAGCCAGCTCCAGGATTTGGTGCTTCACTTCCTGGTGTTGAGCTTTGATCGCTTCTCTCGAGATGATGTGATTGGAGAAGTCATGGTGCCCCTCTCTGGAGTGGATCCAAGCACTGGAAAGGTCCAGCTAACCCGAGAGATCATCAAAAGGAACATACAAGTAAGTGACCTCTCTCTCTGAGTTTGGAGAGACACTTCACGGGTTATGCTTGACCCTATGTAAGCTGATCCCCAGTCAGGCTGAGTTTTCTTGACAGAGGGGACTCAAAATGTCTAGGAACCAGGCATACAGCAAACCCTTATTCATGTGAGTAGTTCTTACTTGTACTAGTCCCATTGAAGTCACTGGGAGAAATTGTATCAGAAAGGCTTGCAGGATTGGATCCCAGGTTATTTATGTTCTGGGTTCTTGTCCAAAAGTCGCTATGTAAATGGTTCCAAAGTAAAATACCCACAGAAGTACTTGTCTCCTCTTACATTTAGTGCCTGATAATCATTTCATTTCATTAATGATAATCATTTCATTTAAACCCCATTGTTTCAAACAGCTAGGTGTCACTGCTGCAAAAGTTTCAGAGTAGCAGCCATGTTAGTCTGTATGCGCAAAAAGAAAAGGAGTACTTTCTTTACTCGTGAGCTACAGCTCAAAAGCTTATGCTCAAATAAATTTGTTAGTCTCTAAGGTGCCACAAGTACTCCTTTTCTTTTTGCTGCAAAAGTGAATCACACCATGTCACTATAACCAAAACAGTAAAGTGTGGACCACATCAGCGAGGAGGGAATTTTTAACAGAGTCTGTAAATCAGGGTGGATAAAAATCAATGATTTAAAAAAAAAAATCAGATTTTTTGGATTTAAATTGGATTTTTTGGATAAAATGCTTTTTGAGGAAAAAACCTATAGTTTTAATTAAAAGAAAAGGAGTACTTGTGGCACCTTAGAGACTAACCAATTTATTTGAGCATAAGCTTTCGTGAGCTACAGCTCACTTCATCGGATGCATACTGTGGAAAGTGTAGACAATCTTTTTATATACACAAAAAGCATGAAAAAATACCTCCTCCCACCCCACTCTCCTGCTGGTAATAGCTTATCTAAAGTGATCACTCGCCTTACAACGTGTATGATAATCAAGTTGGGCCATTTCCAGCACAAATCCAGGTTTTCTCACACACACACACACACACACCCCCCCCCAGGAGAGTGGGTTTGTGTGTGGTGGGGGAGGGGGAGAGAAAACCTGGATTTGTGCTGGAAATGGCCCAACTTGATTATCATACACATTGTAAGGAGAGTGATCACTTTAGATAAGCTATTACCAGCAGGAGAGTGGGGTGGGAGGAGGTATTTTTTCATGCTTTGTGTGTATATAAAAAGATCTTCTACACTTTCCACAGGTTTCAGAGTAACAGCTGTGTTAGTCTGTATTCGCAAAAAGAAAAGGAGGACTTGTGGCACCTTAGAGACTAACCAATTTATTTGAGCATGAGCTTTCGAGGTATTGTTTCATGGTGTCTGTGTATATAATGTCTTCTGCAATTTCCACAGTATGCATCCGATGAAGTGAGCTGTAGCTCACGAAAGCTCATGCTCAAATAAATTGGTTAGTCTCTCAGGTGCCACAAGTCCTCCTTTTCTTTTTACACTTTCCACAGTATGCATCCGATGAAGTGAGCTGTAGCTCACGAAAGCTTATGCTCAAATAAATTGGTTAGTCTCTAAGGTGCCACAAGTACTCCTTTTCTTTTTGCGAATACAGACTAACACTGCTGTTACTCTGAAACCTAGTTTTAATTAAGATACATTATAGCTCAAAGATATCTCATCATGGAATAGGGATTATAAATTATAATTCTATAGTTTGAGACAATATATTCATGTAATGTTTAAGAAAAGTTTTGTAAATGAGTTCCAATAGTTCATGGATTAGGGACCCGATTTTATGGGGTTCCACAGGCTTCTGTATAGATTATTTAGGTTAACCTTTCTATCTACCCAATGAGACTCAGTGCTCAGTTTAGAAGATACCATCAGAGATGCTTAGTTTTGCAGTTCTCAAACTGTGGATTTATGTCTCCAGAGGTAACATGCTTGTTAACAGCAAAAATGTTTTTAAAATAAATAAATAATATAGAGAGGTGAGAAATAACAGACCTTAACTCTATTGTCCCTCTGCAACTTTGTGTACACAGAGTTAATCCCTTACCTCTCTCTAAAAGTGCAAAGTTTCAGAAAATTCAATGAATAGAAGATTGTTGGGGGCGGAATAGATCTGGACCAGGAGAAGAAGTCTGGAGATAAATGTGAGAAGTGTGGGACATATGCTTGTTTTGTTAAAATATTATATGTTTGCTGTTGAAGAAAAAAATCCAGAATACTTAACACTGTTGTTTTAGTTAAATAAAACAGTTTAAATGTCTCTCTGGTGATGTTCTCCTCCTAATACAGCATGGCAAGAAAATCCTCCAAATATTAATGATTAACCTTTTGAATTGGAGGTAGTTCACCTCCCAATGACTTCATAAATATCTGCTTCAGTTACCAAAGGTAATTGAAATAACCAATCATTCATTTTCTGATATAGCTGTAAAACTAATCTGAAAAGTTTTCAAAATAAATCACTGTTTAAAAATGTATAGTGTATACCTTTTAAAAATGAAACCTACACTTATCTCTGAGTTGTGAAGAATATGTATTCAGGTTATAACAACCAACAAGAATGCACTTCTATGTAGAAAATCATGATTAAATCGAGTCTTCCTGACTAGTGATTTAAATCATGCTTTAAATCAATTTGATTTAAATCAAATCCACCCTGCTATAAAGGCTGGTTGACTCTTGTAATTTGCTGCTGTGTATATATGTCTCTTTTCTAATTATGGGTTAATGTTTTATTTTCCGTTTTTGTTTAGTACCTGTCATGCAAAATTAGAAATAACGCATACTTGGATAAAGAAAGTTTAATACACATTGATTTGTTTTCTTGTACATTTCTAAATTGAAAGTAGTTTAGTACTGATTTCTTTTTATCTTTAACTCATTGGGGCCTGAATGCACACAAGGAGTTTAGGCATGATGATGCTCAGTGTCACCATGCCTAACTTTTCGGCACCTAGAAAATCACTGCAATTAACAACTGAGTTAGGTACTTGAGTTCCTATTTAATGAATCGGGAGAGCTAGGAACCTTAGACTGCAATTCACAAAAGCCAGCACGTTAGGCAGGCAGACATGGAAGTTAGCCAGTGGGAGATGCTGATGAGAAAGGTGTGCGCTAAGCCCCATTCTGTCTCAGATATAGGCAGACCTGCAGATATGCACCTATCTCTGCTTGGGATTCTCAGCTGCAAACCCTCTCTTGGCAGTAGGTGCCTAGCTGTTAGGTGGGGAGGATAGAAGGAATACTTCCCTGATAACTTTTATTCCAGTGGTTAGGGTACTCCCCTGGAATGTAGAAGACCCCTGCTTCAAGTACCCCCTCTGCCTGAAGGGGAGAACCACATCTCATACGAGATGCTATGTGCTGCAGTGCCATCAATAAGCTACTATTCTCTTTTCTTTGCGCCATGCACTCAGTGCTATTTCTCTATCCTGTTGTCTAGCTGAACAAAGATCCAGAATGAAAACTAACCACCTATTAGCAAGAGAAAGTATTTGAGGGGCTGGCAGAAGCTGTGACCTCACTCCAGTTGAGGGTGGTTTGTCCTCCAATTCTCAAGATTGTGTACACGTCTGAGATCTTATTAAATTCATTTCAGCAGTGTCCCTATATATGTCTTTTTAATGTTCTGCTGGCCAAGAGATTAATTCCTTTCAGAAGCAGACATTGTCATCCACCTCACTATTGGCTTCAGGCTAGATTACTGAACACACTACGGACTACCCAGAAACTTGCACTAGTGCAGAATATAGCTGATCGCCGCACTCTGTATTGTCTGCCATTTTACTTCTCGATGCAACACGTTGCCTTGGGCTTTAAAACCTTAAACAGTGTAGGTCTTAAAACCAGCCACCATATCAGATACCTTTTCCTCCTTTATCCTGCCATGGCAGCTGTGATTAATGAAGATGTTTGAATCTTCCTCTGCAAATCTGAAACTGCAGGGCTAGAATTTTCAGCTGTGCCTAGTATCCACTGTGGGATGGAAAGAGGCTATTCTAAAGTATACTTGCTGGCTGTAGCCTCAATAGTCTGTTATGGCATCGCTGAGTAGCCAGAGTGCCATGGTATTCTTACCTTGTCCCCTCCAGCACAATCATACCACTGCAGCCCTAGCATAGGAAGAACTAGCTGGGAACTCCCCCTACTAGAGGGAGTTGCTGCACCTTCCTGGCCTCTGTGTGTTGCCAGAGCAACACAGAGGTCTCAGATCATGCAACAGAATTTGGTCCACAGGAGAGCACTGCATTTAGTATTGGACCCTGTAGTCTGAAATTTAATTCTGACAGACAGTGGTGGCACTAGGTATAAGGAGACTAAGCAATTGCTTAGGGTCCAGCAGTTCAGGGGGCCCCAAAATACTATTCTTATATTTAATGTGGACTTGTATGTGTTGGGTAGGTATATTCTTTGATTTGTGGAAATAATACAATTAGTATTGTCAAGAGATGGGTGAGGGGCAAGGGGGCTCCAAAATATTTGTGCTTAGGGCCCCCAGTGCACTAGCCCTGCCTCTGCTGCCAGAACAGTTAGACGCTGTGTCTTGCTGCCTTTAGGGTATTAGGCAGTTTGCATCAGTTTGGCAGATTGTCTCCTGACTGTGAGGTGGACTTCCCACTGAGAATTAGTGTCATGGATGGCTCTCTCTTGGATCAAGTCTCCTTTAAGAAACAGTGGTGGCTGCAGGATGGAGTGCAACTGTTGTTCCCTAACTAGTTAAGTATCGTATTCTATTCCTTAAATTATGTAAATTGTTCCTAGATACTACAGTAATGGGCACCTTGGAATTGTGTGCAATAAATAAGTGTGGAGAATTAAAGGATGAAACTAGGACAAGACATAATGTCAGCAGACTGCAGTCCCAAATCTTCCTCAAAGGCTTTGGTGGGAAACAGCCAGTTACACCCTCTTACTGCTAATAAAGTGTTATCTATTAAGCTGTGATCTATGTTTATGAATGATATATGGAGTGAGAGCATCACATGAATCAAAATTCAGTCTATCCAGTGTATTACTTGAAATTTTCTAAAGAATGATTTTTAAAAATAAACTCCTTAGAAGCATTGCAAAACAAAATGCAATTTTCAGACAGCAGAAACTGCTGAATAGTTTTGAGTATGAGATGGTTTTCCCCCCTGTAATTTATGAGTTGAAATATAAATGTGCAAATTCCAGCATTTTGGTTTACTCTTCATAGGCTCTGCAAGCAAACCCAATGGGGCTATTTAGAAGTATAATGAGGAGACAGTACTTGCATTCCAATTCTGATTTTTCCTTTAGTGGTTGATCTATTTTTGTTACTCAGCTCTAGTTTCAATTGTATATGGGATTCTCTTCTTAATTTCCTGCTCTAAGATGTGGTAAATTTTTGCGGTTCTCTATTAAAGAGCTATTGTGTCTCATCCTAGAGGTAGCTGCATTTTTATTTGTAAGGTTAAATTCTTCTTTTATGTGCAGCCTGTAAACAAACAAACAAGCAAAAATTATAAAGGATCTCTTAGCATGAAAGATTTTAAACTATAAAACAACCCCTCCCCCATCATTTCATTTTAACCTTGTAAACTAGAAAACAACCCCTCCCACATCATTTCATTTTAACATTATTGCTCCCTACCACTAAATTTTCTTCCATGCTTTGTTGTTGCTCATGACCACTCCACTCTTTTCCTGTTCATCCAAGTTGTTGCTGTCTGCTATTCCCATCTCCCTGTCCAGTCTTGTTAGTTTCCTCACAAACTCTTCTCCAGGACAAAGATAATGTCTTATGATAGAAATGACCCATTTGAATGTAATTAAAATGTATTGTTTCTGAACGTATTGGATTCATTTAATCAGGGGAAATTGTTAATAAAAGTATAAAGCACACATGATAATCACTGTGACTTCCTCACAAGGCTAGCCACAAGATTAACTTAGAGAAGCTTAAGGCAGTTTCTGCCCTCATATTTGGGGTACGGCTCATCTCTCCCAACTTGTCAGACAGAGGAACTTTAAGGTTTTATATAGTTGGTTTGTATTTTCTTTTTCTAATTAACTAACGTCAACCAGAAATGACTGATCAGTATCCCTGTATGTATCCTTAGAACCTAAGTTATTTAGATACCAACATGATAGTCACGTCTAAGCATCACTAATAAGAAATTCAGTCTAAATAAAAAAAATTATAGCCCCCATTATAACCTTTATCAAGGATGCACATTATGTAACATTACTAATAACCAAAGAACACTTTCAGTGAGAGCCGTGCATTCCTGAAGAGATGCACAATCCTACAGACATCAAAAAAGCTCATACTGAAGGTAACTCTTCTAGAACAAATATATGAAAGTCTGGAGTATGACATTTTGAAAATCCAAGAAGCTATTATATAGCTACAAGACAGTAAAGCTGTAGTTCCTAATGGAATTCCCATTAACTTATATACGAATTTTTCTAATGCTGTCACCCAATTTACACAAAATGTACTGTTACTTCAAGCTAACAAAAAGCCTAACAAACTCTTACTGAGGCCACAATTAGCTTTGCTAAAAGAGATTAAAATCTGGCATTTACTGGCCCATTTCCCTCCTTAATGTCGTTTGCAAAACCTTAGAAAGAACTTTACCAACAGCTTGGCTCCCTGCTGCCTACAATTAGGTACACAGATCTATCTATTTTTTGGTATCAGCAGGTAGCTGGCAACAATGTAAGGTGACTTTTGAATATTATGACAAAACCAAATGCACTCATTCTAAGCCTTGACTCAGAAAAGGCATTTGACAGTTTCCTCTGGGATTTTCTTTTTTATTTGCAACCTTAGAGGCCTTCAATCTGGGGTCTTACTTTGTTACATGGATCAATATGTTTTATCAAAAGCCAACAGCAGCAGTACTGATGCATCGTCTGAGCTCTTGAAAGCTGAAGGAGTAATCAGATGTGGCTAACTTTTCTCTCACTTATTATATGCATTGGTCTTAAAACTCCTGCCCGTCACCTTTTGGACTATTAGAAGAGTGAAAATTGGCAGCCACAGCCACAACATTTTACTCTTTGCTGAGAACCTACTGATATATTTACTCCTTCCCTACAATTCTGTGCCTCAGGTACAAGATCTTACTTTTGGGAAGCTAGTTGGTCTTAAAATTAAATACATTTGAACCCTTATGTACAAAGATGCTACCAAAAATTTTTAAATTATAGTGGAAGCCTCCCAGATTTAAATACCTAGCAGTAATAATGCCAACAAATCTGAATAATAATATTTAAAGGAAATATTTCACCACTTGGTCACCAACCAGACAGACCTGACAAAGCAGCAGGATCTCATATTTTCATGATGGGGCTGTGTTTGCTAGCGCCGTATCTTAGTTGGATATCAGTAAAAGATAGCATCAGTTTCACACTCACGAATTGTAAATCCATTTTCACTGAGAGTGCAAAAGCTTAGGCTAACTTTGTGGGTATCTAAAGCAAAATCCATTTCTAACACTTGGAAGCCTGCATTATTTTAAGCTTGTTAAGCTTACTATTTTCAAGGACAACATAGCACGTGTTATTCAACTCAGTTCACTTATCCAGACTCTCTCAGCCTTGAGGCGTGGACTGGGAGTAAAATTTTCAAAAGTGCTCAATGACTTAGGAGTCTCAGGACCCTAAATCTCATTGAAGGTCAATAAGCCTTAGCTCCTAGGTGAATACTGAAAATGGTACTTAAGTGCTTTTGCAAACTTTAGTCTGGATCAGTAGTTCTGCAGCACAAGGACTGTCCCCAGCATCCAACTATAGTTGGATCATAAAAACACCCCCATACTGGGACAAGCACTCCAAATCTACTAAAGGTCAAGATTTTAAAATGATAGAAGAGAAGTACTGTAGTGCTCCAGAAGTGAATATGTAACATGGAACTCTGTATGTAAAGTTAATTATTCCATGGCTATTAAACATTCCTACCTGATGCTTATATTCTGCATGTCCTTCACATTAGTATTTATATTACAATGGTATCTGAAGCCTTCAGCTAAGATCAGGGCCCCATTGTGTTAGGCCCTGTGAAAGCACATAGTAAGAGACAGTCCCTGCCCCAAGGAATTAATCTGAATAGATAAAATAAAGGGATTATCATCATCATCTCCATTGTACAGATGAGGGAGAGAGGCACATAAAGATAGGTTACAGTGGCCAAGGTCATAACAAAAGCCTGTGGCTAAACTGGGAATTAAACTCAGGGTCTAACATGTAATTACTAAGCAACAATTATATTGCGGAATGTATATTTATAATTTTCTTCCCAGAGGTGTTTACATTGTTTTGTGTGGCAAAAACTATTAAAATTGTACAAATAAAAAAATGTTGATCTATTGCAAAAGGCATTATTATAATCTGGCACCATTATTAGGCAGCTTTCTAACTGGTATTTGGGAAGTAGGAATTACGTCTGATAATATAAAATCTCATTCTGTTGGGATTCAGAAATTCCTCCAACTGCTTTTGAGGGACACATTAGCTCTGAGCTGAAATATGGTAAAAGCAAGCTTTCAAAATTGTAGGATGTTGTAGGCTTGCTAGAGTATACAGGGTCAGAACGTGGGGTAAATGGAAATTTTAAATGAAGTAGATATCATTATTTCTTCATATAATTGTTAATGTTTTTGTTTGTTAATTGTTAATGCTGATTTTGGTGAATTCATATGGTTAAAAGAGTGGCATAATCCCCAAGAAAAACTGACTTTTCTTCTGAATCAAATAGTTGACACATTACTCAGGGCTTTGGTGCTAGATTTCACATTTTGCAGTTATAGTGCATTGTATCATAACTGTACATACTGTACAGAACAAACATCTTCTGGGTTGTTATAACCCCTGCTTCGAGTACTGCCTCTGGAATAAAACTGTACAGTGTTGTTGTATCTGTGTTGGTCCCAGAATATTACAGAGGCAAGGTGGATCTTTTATTGGACCAACTTCTGTTGGTGAGAGAGACAAGTTTTTGAGCATACACAGTTCATCAGGTCTAGGAAACACTGTAACGCACTAACAAGCCGCCCCCCAATGACTAGAGGGCTGTTAACAGGCCATTTCACCTTGAATGGTCCCTTGAAATGTGTTTTAACTATTTATGCTAAACCGTCTATTCCACCTTGTATTTAACTGAGACACAAAGAAGAGCTCTGTGTAAGCTCAAAAGCTTGTCTCACCAACAGAAGTTTGCCCAATAAAAAATATTACCTCACCCACCTTGTGTGTCTGGTATAAAACTAACACATAACAGTAGTTTCAACTCTTGGGATTGCTGTATCTGTGAAATTCCTGCAGGCAGTGTTCCTGCTTCTCTCTTTCTACAGTACCTCCTGGTAAGGAAGGCTGGCACCGATGTAACTGTAAATACTGAGTTCACGTCCCCCAATTCTAGCTGAACATCAGTACTTTCAAGATAAGGAGAAAGCTTTCCCAACAGGAGCCTCAAAGTCCCTAATCTGGTCATTGTTTTCTTTTCACAAGCCAACCTCTGACGCAGTGATCCTCATTTTTTCTATTGTGAGACACCCCCTGGGGATCTCCCTCCCATCTAGCTGAGGCCAGGCCAGGCCTTCCCATTTAGCAATATGGGAAGGGTACTGTGGTCATGACCTCCTGGCACCTACCTGTTCATTACCTCCCAGGTCTTCCCAGTTGTATCTGCTTCTTTTCCACAGAAATGCATCAGCAGAGGAGAGCTGCAAGTCTCACTGTCTTACCAGCCTGTTGCGCAGAGAATGACTGTTGTGGTGCTGAAAGCTAGACATTTACCGAAAATGGATATCACTGGCCTCTCAGGTAGAAGCTATTTTCTCCAGCCTATTAATAGTTTACTGCACTCCACCTGATGCATAGTTTGTTCTTCCCTGTAAACACAAAGGGAATGCTGTGAAATGGAGTGTTAATTTAGACTGTATTTACTGATCAGTTGTTTATTGGTTAACTCATCAACTAGATCTGAAGTGTTTGTTCTTCCATTTAATGCCTTGAAGTCAGTGCAACAATAAAAATTTACCCCACACAGGCACTATAGAGAACAACTTTTAACATGGCATGCTGTGAGTGTGTCAGTACAAAGAAGGACTGCTTTAGTTTCATCCTAGTGTGTGTCACACTTCTACTTGCAGTATGAACAAAAAACAAACTGCTTGCTGGGGACGAAAATACAAGACAGAGGGTTGGGGTGGGGGGGCTAGATGGAGGTGCACAAAAGGCAGAAGTCCTTAATAAATATTTCTGTTTGGTATTTGGAAAGAAGCAGGATGATGTTTTCATTCTGCATGAGAATTAACTTTTTTTTTTTCCAGTCCAAGGAGGATTGGAGACCGCCTCTACTAGGGATAAACATTTTTAAGTTAGCAGGCCTTGATAATTTGCACCCAAGGTCCTAAAAGAGTTGAGTGAGGAGATCTCTGGCCTGCTGGTGGTAATTTTTAATAAATCTTGAAATACTGAAGAATCTAGAAGACGGTGTGAGTGCTAAAATCATGCCAGTATTAAAAGAGGGCAAGTGGGATGATGCTAGGTAATTAGAGGCTGGTTAGTCTGATATCAATTCCAGGCAAAATTATGGAAAAGCTAATAAAGGAGTCAATAAATAAAGAATTAAAGTATGGGAATATAATTATTGCCAGTCAACATGGTTTTATGGAAAATACATCTTTTCAAACAAATATCCCATTCTTTGGTTAGATAAGTTTAGCAGAGAAAGGTAACTGTAGATATAATACATTTAGACTTTTGTAAGCGTGATGGTTCTCGGGGTGCCTAGAGCTGTGAATTACCTTGTTTCCCCATGCCACCAGCATGAGGGAATTATGCTTGTTCTTAACTGGGTGTCAGTCTCCTAACACTGCTAGCCTGTCAGCTACTCAAGCACTCTTCTCAGTGCTATGACAGCCCTTACTTTGCCTTGCAGTTTAACACTATGTCCACCTCAGTCCCCAAGTCCCTTTGAAGCATTCCCCTGTGATACCTAGCCCCTGACACTAGCTACTCACAGAACTACCAGGTCTGCTATTCCCAAAGGAACAGACCATACCAGCTTGTAAAATTCCACTTTGGGATCAGCACTTTGCTTAACATCACAGCACTTAGCTAGCTATACGTATAGTGAAAACAAGAGTAAGTTTAGTATCAAAGATTCAAGTGATAGTGAGTAAGAATATTGGAAACAAATGGTTGCATATAAAAGAAGATCATAATATACTTTCTAGAGACTAAACTTAATTACCAGGTTAACCTCCTGTCTAAAGAAGTTTCTCTCACCTAGAATCCTCTTAAGCATTTTAAACCAACGTTGGCTGAGATCCCATTTTTATTAATGAAAATGTGCTGTTTGTTTACTTCTGAGGTCAAGGATGAAGGAATGTCTTCTTTGCTTCCCAGTTATACCCCCAACGTTCATTGTCTTAGCTCATAGCCAGAATAATGACACGACTTCCGTTTTGATTTCACAACTCTTTACACGTTAATAGACATCCACTGTGTCAGTTTACAATGCGTAATTTACATCCTGACAGAGGAAAACATCTTTTTCACCTTTGCTGGTGACTAATACCTTGAGATACAAACTTTAAAAACATATTTTTCAGTATATATGCATGATGCTTTACATAGTATCTGTATACTCAGTGTTTTTGTAGTAATGTTGGCCCCAGGATATGAGACACACGGGGTAGGAGAGGTAATCTTTTATTGGCCCAACTTCTTAACTTAAAAAGATCACCGCACCCACATTGTCTCTATAGTGCCTGTATATACTGTGACAGGGTCAGGCCAGATGGCTACAGGAGAGTAATAGAAGGCAGATATATTAGCCCCAGGCTAAGTAGGTCCCTTTTCCCTGGGTAAGGTAACAGGGAAGGTTCCAGAACAATCAGGAACCTTCTGGAGACAATTAAGACAGGCTGATTAGAACACCTGCAGCCAATCAAGAAGCTGCCAGAATCAATTAAGGCAGGCTAATCAGGGCACCTGGGTTTTAAAAAGGAGCTCACTTCAGTTTGTGGTGTGCGTGTGAGGAGCTGGGAGCAAGAGGCACTAGGACCTGAGTGAGAACGTGGACTGTTGGAGGACTGAGGGGTACAAGCATTATCAGACACCAGGAGGAAGGTCCTATGGTGAGGATAAAGAAGGTGTTGGGAGGAGGCCATGGGGAAGTAGCCCAGGGAGTTGTAGCTGTCGCACAGCTGTTCCAGGAGGCACTCTAGACAGCTGCATTCCACAGGGCCCTGGGCTGGAACCCAGAGTAGAGGGCGGGCCCGGGTTCCCCCCAAATCCTCCCAACTCCTGGTCAGACACAGGAGGAGTTGATTTGGACCGTGGGTTCAGAAAAACAGCCAAGCTGAGGGCTGCCGTGAAGCAAATCCGCCAAAAACCAAGGCAAGCAAATCCGCCAGTAAGCACAAGACCCACCAAGGTAGAGCAGGAACTTTGTCACAATAGGTTTCAGAACAATATTAATTCCAGAATGACACTGGCTTTTATTTGAGACCTCACATTACATTCTTTGGTGAACTAGAATGTAAACACCAACCTCGTGAAATTTCTATAATCGCTTCCCAGTTGGCTTAAGAGGGCTGTGGTCACAGAAAGGTACTTGACTTACTACTGCATGACATTCTAATTAAAAAAATAGCACTATACACATCAAAGCACGTTAAAGGGCTTACCAACTGGCCTACAGCTCTCAAAAAGTAGTTGTAAATGAGGAATCAGCAAAATGGGGTATTCCTAGTGTAGTTCTGCATCCATCTGTTCTAAGCTCAACACTAATAATTATTTTAAATATTTAAATAAAAATTACTGTTGATAAAAATCTGTAGATACTGAAGACCTATGTTAATGTGGACACGGTAGTTAGAACAATCTGGATTGCTTGATCAGCTGTGTGATGGGCTGGGTCACAGAAACACCTTTGGGACTGCCACCTGATGTGCTGAGACTACCTCTGAGCCCGTTTTCCCTGCCAGCTTGGGACTGCAGTACCCTGTTGTAACAATGCTGCCCGTGGGAGCCAGCTGAGGTCACTCAATCAGGATGAACTGCAAAAAAAACGGGGCAGACAAACCCCAAACGCTGGTGGATATTCCAGAATTTAGATTTACCAAGCCAGCCCAAAACACCCTCTGTATTACCTCACTGGTTACTCAGAAGGCCAAACAATGCAGTTCCCTTAAACTACCCAGCCGCAGGCCTCCATCCAGACACACATGACAAACATATGATTAATTATTCTGAAAAATCTTATTTCATCATACAAAAGGTTCTCCCAATCCCAAAGGATCAGCCACACACCCAGGTCAAACAACAACTTAGATCTTACCCAAAATACATGCTTATAGCCAATTCTTATTAACTAAACTAAGATTTATTAAAGAAAAGAGAGAGAGAGAGTTGGTTGAAAGATCAATATACATATAGACTTGAGTTTAATTTCTTGAGGTCCAGATACATAGCAGGGATGGTGAGTTTGTAGTTGCCAAAAGTTCTTTTAGAAATAGTCCATAAGTTATAGACCAATGTCCATATTCGGGGTGGCTCCAGTCAGTGACTGAGGATTTCAATTCTTATGGCTTAGGGTTTCCCCTTCTTGAAACCCAAAGCAGATCTGAGATGAAGGATAGTGTCCCAGGGTTTTTATACATTTCCAGCAGCCTCTTGGCCTGAGAAAACAATAGGCTCAACTTTCCGTCTCCCAAATATCATGGCAATTAGCATAGGGTAATTTATCCATTGAACAGTTCAGATACAGGTTACCACAACCTTCAGAGACACATATAGACAATAATACTATTTTACTTTAGTGTCTTCCTAAATATTAATACTCCTTTTTTGATCTCTGAATCAAAGCTATAGACAAGAATTGTTTGCTTACATCACAAGACCTGAGCAAAAATCTACCCTTCTATCTCTAACCATGCAGGCTTGCATTTCAAAGTTCTATTTATTTACATATCTTCCTAACCAGTCTTTAAAGTTCAGCCATGGGTCAGGTCAGTCTGTGAGTTAACTAACTCTCCAGTCTGCCATGGAGACTGCCAGTAACACAAGGAAGATGAGCATTTTTTCCTCTCAAAATAATAAAAGAATTTTTGATTGGGAAGCAGAAAGTTAGAACAAAACCTTTTTTTTGCTTCTTTACCCAGTATAAAGAAGGCCTGAAAGGGCACAAACTTCCTTTTCTTTTTATGTATAGTTTTGCTCCCTGTATAGATCTCTTAAAGTTTTTCATTTGGGGAATTATTCATCGCTTTGGTTCTTCACCTGTAAGGGAACCAGGGATTTAAACAAACTTTCTCAGATATTTATGGGAGAATAAACTTTTATTTCTGATCAGAGTCTCTAATTTCCACGGTCATGGTTTGGATTTTAATGGAAGTGGTATAAGTGGGAGGGCAGCCAAGGTGTAGGGAGCTATGGGGCACTGTGATGTCTAACCTTTAATTCATTCTTGACCTCTTAGACGTACTATTCCAAAGAGTATTATTAGGCTGTGTTATTGGTTTGCTTTTCTCTTTTCTCTGGCAGACCCCTATGTTAAGGTGAACGTTTATTATGGGAGAAAACGCATAGCAAAAAAGAAGACCCATGTGAAGAAGTGCACTTTGAATCCCATCTTCAATGAATCCTTCATTTATGATATCCCTGTGGATCTCCTTCCTGACATCAGCATTGAATTTCTAGTCATCGACTTCGACCGCACCACAAAAAATGAGGTGGTAGGTCGGCTGATTTTGGGAGCACACAGCATCACCACTGGTGGCGTGGAACACTGGCGAGAGGTGTGCGAGAACCCCAGAAAGCAGATTGCCAAATGGCACAGCCTGAGCGAATACTAGCAGAGGCTGCTGCAGCAGCGACTGCTGGCTCATAGAACAGACTTAAACCTTGTTTTAGTCATAGAACTAAACTTTCGTAAGATGCAGCTGATTGGTTCTCAAGTGATGTGATTTTGCAGGGCACTAAAATTCTTAAAAAGCATTAAATTTAAAAATACCACAAATATATGTAAGTGTAATCACGCTATTGCATGCCTAATACAAACTAAAATTAGTGTAACTTATCAATATCAAGTTGCAGATTTTAATATTATCTGTTACTATGGAAGTTGTGTTTGTGCCGAACTGTCTTTGCTGGTATTCACCACAACTGCCCTCTTTTTATTAGGCTTCTCCCAAAGTTTCTGAATTCTGCTGTTTAACCTCTAGTTTCTTGTTAGTTCATCTGCCTATAGATTCTTGCTGTTCAGTCCTTTGATTTGGAAGCATTAACTGCATTTCCATATATAAAAGTTTAGAATTCAGCAATAGTGCAAAGAGGTACAAGGAAGAATAGCTCTCTCCTTTTAAGAAAAATGCCTTGTAACCTGGTATTGGAATATTTCCCTTTGTGACGTATTTGCTATAGAGCTATAAAGTCATGCTTGAAGGTAATAAACATCTAAAATTGAAATATTAGCAACCTGATCACTTTGCTTTTGCCATATGGGACTTGGTTCAGGATAAATATTTGGTGCATCCCAAATTCCCACAGAGCACAAACTGTATTTTATTCAACTCTGTATAAATAAATGAATAAAGGGTCCATACAGAACATTATAAACTAAATGTGTAAGATTCATTTTAGGGCGACTGAGGCTAATTCTCTAAAAGGATTTTGAATTCTACCTAAGCATTATCTTTTTCTAGACTGACAGTGAAATATGTGAAATTAGACAGGAAACTTTATGCTGGAGAAAGGCTTTTAATGAATATAATCAAATAATTAATGATATAGCCTCCTCCACATTTGACTTGAGATTATATTAAATGTACTTCTTTATGATTTGTTTCTATAACAGACAGTATTCAAAGCATTAGACTTAATTTACATTGAGAAAAATAAAAAAACCTGTCTTCTCAAAACATGAATTAAACTCTCAAATGAAAGTACAAAGCATTCTGAACTCTCTTTACATTTTTGGCTTCCAAGAATTAGAATTTGCTTACTGTCATCTTTGGAATTTAAAAACTTTTCTGGATAACTGTGACTTGTAGCACTTTGTAGAACATTTGCCTGAATAGTCAGCAACTTCTTTGGACAGAAGGACATGGACCCAAGTTCTGTAAAGGTAAACAAAGGGTGGAAGCAGTTGCACTAGATCTCACTGTAAAAACACTGGTCTAAACTTTTGTACAAGATATCTTGATAAAGTAATCTGATTTGGTTTCCTATAACAAGTCAATTTTTATTTTAAACATTATTGGCAAGCTGATCATAAACAATTATAACAAGAGACCTAGTAAACAGCTCCTCTGCAGGGATCTGAGTTTATTTTTAAACACTACACATTAAAAACAAAGAAGAATTGAGTGGGCAGAAAGGCACACAGAAGACTGCAAGTTTTCAGTATTCATTTTGTTGCTTCCATGCAGCCACTGTTCTGTGCCCTGTGGAATGTAAATAATGTATCATAAGTAAATTTTTAAAAATTCATTTATCTGTTTACAGTACTTGAGACCACTGAATTTTAGAGCCCTGTTGGAAAAGCATGATCCTCACAATGTTCTTACTACTGAAAGTAGAATAACTGAGCATGTCTTAGCCTCCAGTTTCCTCTCAAGCCATAACATAGAGCAACGGCTGCTCGGTTGGCAAACAACCTAAGTTTTACCACCCATTAATCTCTCAGCAGCACTTTCTGACAAGCTGTCTTTGGAAAGTTGAATCTTTCCACTGTCAGCTTTTGTTGCTTGTAGGAACTCCCTTAAAGAGAAAGAAAGTTTCAGTTTAGCTGTGGCTGTTAATGGGTCCAGGACTAACAGTGATGTTGAGACTGAAGTCCTCTCAATATTTCTAAGACTTGCAGTGAAGTAAATACAGTGCGGGCTTCTCCATATGATTTACCAGGACATCTCAATCTTGATTCCTGCTTGAGGTTACAGTAGATTTTGATCTTTGTCTTAATTCCTTTGTAGCTCTTACTCTATTAGTGACACTCAGCCATGAACAGGAGAACAGATTTTCATCTGGAAGCTGGTGTAGATCTATTTGAATCTGAGTTTTTACACTGAGCAATCTGATTGTTAAAGGTTAGGATCTATCACTATTCCTTCCACATTCTTCCCCCACTATAAAAATGATTACTTGTGTACATTCCATTCAAAAGTAACTAAGAGGTTCCCTTTTTGTCTTCAATGTGAAAAGTATACTTAAGCCTAGATCATCTCCTTATTCCTATTCCTTAGTTGAAAAAGGAAAGTAACATCTTGTCAAGGAAAAGTGCTCAGGGTAATTAAACTTAGGCTTATTGGACAGATGTGAATAGCTCCATTACTCCTCAAGAATAATGGGAAACTGAAGATGTGCAGATAATTTTTCTTTGGTGTAAAATTGACAGTTACTGACAGCTGCCTCACGGTGGCATCTCCCAGATGTGTTTTTTCTTTACCTTGTGTCTTCTGTTGTAAAATTAACTTGGACAGTTACAACTTTGTGGTAAAAAAAGTTGAAAAGCGAAAAAAACTAACTTGAAATGTGTGAAACTGCATAATACTGTATGCTAATCTACAATATGTAATGCTATCTTGTATGTTGAATTTGTTAACGCACGTTGAGTGTGCGAATAAAGATTGATTCACTTTAAATAGCTACTGACTGTGGACCGTTTGTAGAAATCAGAAGAATACAAATGTATTTAAAAACATAACTACACCAACTACTTTTAAGAATTAATTTCTAAAATTTGCGTTCCTGCCATAACCTTTTGTGTCATAGAAAGCAGCAGCTCATGTACAAGAAAAACATCAAAGTAATAGCTGAGCAACATCAAATGCAGAAACCAAATTAATGAAATCTACTTGTCCCTTCACTGCATATGACTATCACCATCACCACGGCCCAGTGTTTGGACAAGATCAGTTCATGGATGAACAAAAGCTGTTCGGAGTGGAACCCAAGCAAGACAGAGATGATGCTACTAAGCAGAGAAAAACCATTCATGAGAGTTTGCAGTCCTGATGCAGGCTCCTTTTGTTGACAGTGCACAGCCGCTATTAATTAGTTCAGTCTGTCTTTTAGGAGTGTTCCTAGAATCCTAGCCCTGACACTAAGCTCTTACATACCTGCATCTAAGAGCTGGTCGCTTTGAACCAGGAGGAGGTCAGTGTGTACCAGAGAATTTTTTAGTGCATGGTAGCAGTGCCTACACGAACAGTTTGTGCATGTCATGCTAGTTCATTTTAGATTTACGTCCCAGTTTGCCACCCACTAACTATTCGTCTAGATGAGCCCTAAGCCTAACACTTTCTACCATTTCTGGTTGGCTAAGAGATGTTGGTCAATCCTGAAAGACAGTGATCTGGCCACAGTTATACACTCCTTCATCAGCTCCCCTCTGGACTACAGTAATACAATATATCTGGGCATGAAGCCTTCAGCCCTTAGGAAATGCCAAATACAACACAACACTTTAACGCATCTCCCCAGCAACATAGGCTACTGTGAGCACATTAAATCTGTCCTCTGCTTGTTTCACGGGCTTCCCACAGAATATCAATTTAAGTTCAAGGTCTCAATCCTCATCTTCAAGACACTCAATGGCCTCAGTCCAGAATATATAAAAGATTGCCTAAAGTCCAGGATGAGCACCATGGTCAACAATTCAGCTTCTCAAGCACAATGGAATTTTCTACCATATGGGGAAAGTTTGTCTATGTTGGAGACAGCTTTCCCAAGGGACTGCCACAGGAACTAAGGACCATCACAAACCTCACTACTGTCCGCTTCAAGTGCAAAGTGCACTTATTTGATCATGACTTCACTAATATAAACACATAGCAGCATGTATATTTAAAAAAACCTTACTAGAACAAAACACTACATTACACACAAAATTTCCCCCCTGGGGGGAGGATGACAATGTATGACGCACATGTGATAAATGTTACTCACGTCACTACTGGAAGATGCGCAGATACCACAGACTCATAAAAGTGCAGGTGAAATTTTTAAGTTAATGGTGGAATTCAGTCCAATTTGGCACCTGATGCATGAATTAAATTTCAAAGAAGCTACCACAATTACCTATGAATCTGACAGTTCTATATACACATATCAAAATAAGTATCTTGCAACAGGGATCTTAGTTATCAAAACAACTAAATTTTCCACTAGTTATTGGTGTTCTCTGCACTTTGGTTCTGAGGTTCAGTGCCTAATCAGTAAAAAGAAAAGGAGTACTTGTGGCACCTTAGAGACTAGCCAATTTATTTGAGCATGAGCTTTCGTGAGCTACAGCTCACTTCATCGGATGCATACTGTGGAAACTGCAGAAGACATTATATACACAGAGACCATGAAACAATACCTCCTCCCATCCCACTCTCCTGCTGGTAATAGCTTATCTAAAGTGATCATCAAGTTGGGCCATTTCCAGCACAAATCCAGGTTTTCCCACCCTCCGCCCCCCCCACACACAAACTCACTCTCCTGCTGGTAATAGCCCATCCAAAGTGACCACTCTCTTTACAATGTGTATGAGAAAACCTGGATTTGTGCTGGAAATGGCCCAACTTGATGATCACTTTAGATAAGCTATTACCAGCAGGAGAGTGGGGTGGGAGGAGGTATTGTTTCATGGTCTCTGTGCCCTGGTCTACACTAGGACTTTAGGTCGAATTTAGCAGCGTTAAATCGATGTAAACCCGTACCTGTCCACACGATGAAGCCATTTATTTCGACTTAAAGGGCTCTTAAAATCGATTTCCTTACTCCACCCCTGACAAGTGGATTAGCGCTTAAATCGGCCTTGCCGGCTCGAATTTGGGGTACTGTGGACACAATTCGACGGTATTGGCCTCCGGGAGCTATCCCAGAGTGCTCCATTTTGACCGCTCTGGACAGCACTCTCAACTCAGATGCACTGGCCAGGTAGACAGGAAAAGAACCGCGAACTTTTGAATCTCATTTCCTGTTTGGCCAGCGTGGCAAGCTGCAGGTGACCATGCAGAGCTCATCAGCAGAGGTGACCATGATGGAGTCCCAGAATCGCAAAAGAGCTCCAGCATGGACCGAACGGGAGGTACGGGATCTGATCGCTGTATGGGGAGAGGAATCCGTGCTATCAGAACTCCGTTCCAGTTTTCGAAATGCCAAAACCTTTGTCAAAATCTCCCAGGGCATGAAGGACAGAGGCCATAACAGGGACCCGAAGCAGTGCCGCGTGAAACTGAAGGAGCTGAGGCAAGCCTACCAGAAAACCAGAGAGGCGAACGGCCGCTCCTGGTCAGAGCCCCAAACATGCCGCTTCTATGATGAGCTGCATGCCATTTTAGGGGGTTCAGCCACCACTACCCCAGCCGTGTTGTTTGACTCCTTCAATGGAGATGGAGGCAATACGGAAGCAGGTTTTGGGGACGAAGAAGATGATGATGAGGAGGAGGTTGTAGATAGCTCACAGCAAGCAAGCGGAGAAACCGGTTTTCCCGACAGCCAGGAACTGTTTCTCACCCTGGACCTGGAGCCAGTACCCCCCGAACCCACCCAAGGCTGCCTCCTGGACCCAGCAGGCGGAGAAGGGACCTCCGGTGAGTGTACCTTTTAAAATACTATACATGGTGTAAAAGCAAGCATGTGAAAGGATTACTTTGCCCTGGCATTCGCGGCTCTCCTGGATATACTCCCAAAGCCTTTGCAAAAGGTTTCTGGGGAGGGCAGACTTATTGCGTCCTTCATGGTAGGACACTTTACCACTCCAGGCCAGTAACACGTACTCGGGAATCATTGTACAACAAAGCATTGCAGTGTATGTTTGCTGGCGTTCAAGCAACATCCGTTCTTTATCTCTCTGTGTTATCCTCAGGAGAGTGAGATATAATCCATGGTCACCTGGTTGAAATAGGGTGCTTTTCTTCAGGGGACACTCAGAGGAGCCCATTCCTGCTGGGCTGTTTGCCTGCGGCTGAACAGAAATGTTCCCCGCTGTTAGCCACAGGGAGGGGGGAGGGTTGAGGGGGTAGCCACGCGGTGGGGGGAGGCAAAATGCGACCTTGTAACGAAAGCACATGTGCTATGTATGTAATGTTAACAGCAAGGTTTACCCTGAAAGAGTGTAGCCAGTGTTTTATAAAATGTGTCTTTTTAAATACCGCTGTCCCTTTTTTTTTCTCCACCAGCTGCATGTGTTTCAATGATCACAGGATCTTCTCCTTCCCAGAGGCTAGTGAAGATTAGAAAGAAAAAAAAACGCACTCGAGATGAAATGTTCTCCGAGCTGATGCTGTCCTCCCACACTGACAGAGCACAGACGAATGTGTGGAGGCAAATAATGTCAGACTGCAGGAAAGCACAAAATGACCGGGAGGAGAGGTGGCGGGCTGAAGAGAGTAAGTGGCGGGCTGAAGCTCGAATGTGGCGGCAGCGTGATGAGAGGAGGCAGGATTCAATGCTGAGGCTGCTGGAGGACCAAACCAGTATGCTCCAGTGTATGGTTGAGCTGCAGCAAAGGCAGCTGGAGAACAGACTGCCACTACAGCCCCTGTGTAACCAACCGCCCTCCTCCCCAAGTTCCATAGCCTCCACACCCAGATGCCCAAGAACGCGGTGGGGGGGCCTCCGGCCAACCAGCCACTCCACCACAGAGGATTGCCCAAAAAAAAGAAGGCTGTCATTCAATAAATTTTAAAGTTGTAAACTTTTAAAGTGCTGTGTGGCATTTTCCTTCCCTCCTCGACCACCCCTCCTGGGCTACCTTGGTAGTCATCCCCCTGTTTGTGTAATGAATGAATGAAGAATGCATGAATGTGAAGCAACAATGACTTTATTGCCTCTGCAAGCAGTGATCGAAGGGAGGAGGGGAGGGTGGTTAGCTTACAGGGAAGTAGAGTGAACCAAGGGGCGGGGGGTTTCATCAAGGAGAAACAAACAGAACTTTCACACCGTAGCCTGGCCAGTCACGAAACTGGTTTTCAAAGCCTCTCTGATGCGTACCGCACCCTCCTGTGCTCTTCTAACCGCCCTGGTGTCTGGCTGCGCGTAACCAGCAGCCAGGCGATTTGCCTCAACCTCCCACCCCGCCATAAACGTCTCCCCCTTACTCTCACAGATATTGTGGAGCACACAGCAAGCAGTAATAACAGTGGGAATATTGGTTTCGCTGAGGTCTAAGCGAGTCAGTAAACTGCGCCAGCGCGCCTTTAAACGTCCAAATGCACATTCTACCACCATTCTGCACTTGCTCAGCCTGTAGTTGAACAGCTCCTGACTACTGTCCAGGCTGCCTGTGTATGGCTTCATGAGCCATGGCATTAAGGGGTAGGCTGGGTCCCCAAGGATACATATAGGCATTTCAACATCCCCAACAGTTATTTTCTGGTCTGGGAATAAAGTCCCTTCTTGCAGCTTTTGAAACAGACCAGAGTTCCTGAAGATGCGAGCGTCATGTACCTTTCCCGGCCATCCCACGTTGATGTTGGTGAAACGTCCCTTGTGATCCACCAGAGCTTGCAGCACTATTGAAAAGTACCCCTTGCGGTTTATGTACTCGCCGGCTTGGTGCTCCGGTGCCAAGATAGGTATATGGGTTCCGTCTATGGCCCCACCACAGTTAGGGAATCCCATTGCAGCAAAGCCATCCACTATGACCTGCACATTTCCCAGGGTCACTACCCTTGATATCAGCAGATCTTTGATTGCGTGGTCTACTTGCATCACAGCAGCCCCAACAGTAGATTTGCCCACTCCAAATTGATTCCCAACTGACCGGTAGCTGTCTGGCGTTGCAAGCTTCCACAGGGCTATCGCCACTCGCTTCTCAACTGTGAGGGCTGCTCTCATCTTGGTATTCATGCGCTTCAGGGCAGGGGAAACCAAGTCACAGAGTTCCATGAAAGTGCCCTTACGCATGCGAAAGTTTCGCAGCCACTGGGAATCGTCCCAGACCTGCAACACTATGCGGTCCCACCAGTCTGTGCTTGTTTCCCGAGCCCAGAATCGGCGTTCCACAGCATGAACCTGCCCCATTAGCACCATGATGCATGCATTGGCAGGGCCCATGCTTTCAGAGAAATCTGTGTCCATGTCCTGATCACTCACGTGACCGCGCTGACGTCGCCTCCTCGCCCGGTAGCGCTTTGCCAGGTTCTGGTGCTGCATATACTGCTGGATAATGCGTGTGGTGTTTAATGTGCTCCTAATTGCCAAAGTGAGCTGAGCGGACTCCATGCTTGCCTTGGTATGGCGTCCGCACAGAAAAAAGGCGCGGAATGATTGTCTGCCGTTGCTCTGACGGAGGGAGGGGCGACTGACGACACGGCTTACAGGGTTGGCTTCAGGGAGCTAAAATCCACAAAGGGGGTGGCTTTAAATCAAGGAGTAGTTCAGGCAGGAGTTCATGGAGGGTTCCAATAAGAAATGGTGCACCTAAGTTACTGTTCTTATTGGAACAAGGAGGTTAGCCTGGCCTCTGATTGATACATGGCTAGATTTAGCTCGCTGCACCTTCTCTGTGAGTGACTGCAGTGTGACCTAGAGGAATGAGTCCCCTAGACAGGGGAAGAGGCAAATGAGTACAAAACAAATCCGGTTTATTTCTTGTTTTGATCCACTCCATCTACCTTTTACATCTTTGGCTGGCAGCAGACGGTGCAGGAGGACTGCATGCCATCCACATCTCATGGCTGCTCGGCAGAAGACGGTACAATAGGACTGCTAAGCAATCCATATTGCCTGCCTGCTCACCATAAGACGGTTCAATAGGACTGACTGCCGGACTTAAGAGAATGACCTGGTCAAGTCACTAAAAATTTAGTCCCTGCGCCCATGTCTGCCCAGGCACTCCTGATCGACCTCACACAGGCGACCAGGAGCACCTCGGACATGACGAGGACGGCTACCAGTCGTACTGTACCGTCTGCTGCCAGAAGGCAATGGGTTGCTGCTACTGTGTAGCAATGCCATACCGCGTCTTCCAGCACCCAGGAGACATACGGTGACGGTTACCTGAGCGGGCTCCATGCTTGCGGTGGTATGGCGTCCGCACAGGTAACTCAGGAAAAAAGGCGCGAAACAATTGTCTGCCCTTGCCTTCACGGAGGGAGGGAGGGAATGGGGGCCGGACAATATGTACCCAGAACCACCCGCGACAATGTTTTAGCCCAATCAGAGTGCTCCATTGTGACTGCTCTGGACAGCACTCTCAACTCAGATGCACGATTGTTTGCCGTTGCTCTGACGCAGGGAGGGGCGACTGAGGACACGGCTTACAGGGTTGACTTCACGGAGGGTTCCAATAAGAAATGGTGCACCTAAGTTATTGTTCTTATTGGAACAAGGAGGTTAGCGTGGCCTCTGATTGATACATGGCTAGATTTAGCTCGCTGCACCTTCTCTGTGAGTGACTGCAGTGTGACCTAGAGGAATGAGTCCCCTAGACAGGAGAGGAGGCAAATGAGTACAAAACAAATCTGGTCTATTTCTTGTTTTGATCCACTCCATCTATCTTTTACATCTTTGGCTGGCAGCAGACGGTGCAGAAGGACATATTGCCTACCTGCTCACCATAAGATGGTTCAATAGGACTGACTGCCGGACTTAAGAGAATGACCTGGTCAAGTCACCAAAAATTTAGTCCCTGAGCCCATGTCTGCCCAGGCGCTCCCAGCCGACGTGGCCAGGAGCACCTCGGACATGACGAGGACGGCTACCAGTCGTATTGTACTGTCTGCTGCCAGAAGGCAAGGGGTTGCTGCTACTGTGTAGCAATGCAGAACCGCGTCTGCCAGCACCCAGGAGACATACGGTGACGGTTACCTGAGCGGGCTCCATGCTTGCGGTGGTATGGCGCCCGCACAGGTAACTCAGGAAAAAAGGCGCGAAACGATTGTCTGCCCTTGCTTTCACGGAGGGAGGGAGGGAAGGGGGGACTGACGATATGTACCCAGAACCACCCGCGACAATGTTTCAGCCCCATCAGGCATTGGGATCTCAACCCAGAATTCCAATGGGCAGCGGAGACTGCGGGAACTGTGGGATAGCTACCCACAGTGCAACGCTCCGGAAGTCGACTCTAGCCTCGGTACTGTGGAAGCACTCCGCCGAGTTAATGCACTTAATGCACTTCTGTGGGGACACACACACTCGAATATATAAAACCGATTTCTAAAAAACCGACTTCTATAAATTCGACCTTATTCCGTAGTGTAGACATACCCTGTGTATATAATGTCTTCTGCAGTTTCCACAGTATGCATCCGATGAAGTGAGCTGTAGCTCACGAAAGCTCATGCTCAAATAAATTGGTTAGTCTCTCAGGTGCCACAAGTACTCCTTTTCTTTTTGCGAATACAGACTAACACGGCTGTTACTCTGAAACCTGCCTAATCAGTGTCAACTGCCTGTCATTATCTCAATAACTGTGCAATATGTGTAATGATTGGCTAATAATGACTGTCTGCCAAAGTATAAATGTTTGAATAATAACTAGTTATTTTCCACCAACTCTACTGTAAACATTAAAATCTTTTCACACATCTCTTCTTGGCTTCCTTACTTAATGCTCACACTACCTGCCATTAACAAATATTCCACCTCAGTGTTTATCCCCTTCAGCTGAAGTAGAAACAATCCAAAGTTTAGATAAGATAAAAAACAAAGAAAATGGGTTTGACAAACTGTGAAAAGGGAAACAGTTTTAAAAAACAAAGAAGTTCAACTATCACTCATTTCCCTCCTTTCTTTGGGTCTGGCTCTTGATCCCACTCAAGCAGATAGAAATTTTGCCATTGCCTTCAATGGGAGCACAATTCAGCCTTTCTGCCCCCGACACTTCCACCCCAGGTAACTCTTACACATCAACAAGTTTCTTATCAGCACAGTAACTCATTTATGTTTATTTCTTCATTACAAACTCCACGTCAGGAATCTCTTGCTATTGTGTCTTGTGGAAAATATAGGCTTTGTTGACAGCCAAAAAAAAATTAAACTCCGAAGTCTGATTTAAGGAGGGTCCCAGAGAGGACCAGGCAGTGGTTCCTCTTTCTGATCTCAGGGAATAAAGTACAATAACACCACGAAGAGTTTCTTGTTCATGTAACAGAATAAAATGGAGAAAAATAAAAAAAGCTGGTAAAGTCAGACTTTACCTGAACCTTCTGCAAAGTTTTATGGCATAAGGGATGAGGTGGCTTCTGGGTCTTTGTGAGATTACAGGATAAACTCTATTTCTCCTTGAGTAAATCTAATAATCTTAAACCCAAGTCATTTGCCTGTCATATGTCTTAAACAGCCTTTCTAGAATTTTTATTCTGTACTCGTAGGCTTTGATTTTTCACTATTATCCAGGTTGCTTTTAGATTTTTTTTTTTTTTTTTTTTTGCTGCTTATCAAAAATAAGTCAGATGTAAAGATTATTAGCCATTCATCTTTAATAAGGCCATCTAGTGGTTTAGCTCCTACAATGCAAATCAAGTTACAAGGCTTCCTGTCATGTGCTTTTATTGTGCAGTCTCACTTTGAAAGACATTACCTAATTCTATTTACCTTGGCTGGGCTGTGGACATTTCAATATCACTTCTTTGTTGTGACAAAGGGATAGAATGTGTCTGTCAGCAAAAGACACCCATAATTATTTTTTCAGGGACTATCTTTGCTAGATTACTTGCAGCTAGCCTTATACAAGTGAAAGGGAACTGGCTGGAGAAAGGGAAATGAGAAGGGGAGGCATGGGACTTGACAACTCAACTACCTTTAGAAAAGGAAGAAAACAAGTATCAGGAAGTTGCCGAAGGCCCAAAGGTCTCAGTGACCCATCTTCCAGACAATGTTTTGCTTAATTCTTCTAATCCTGAAATTGTACTAAGATTGCTACTTTAATTTGTCAGGCATTTCAGCAATGTTTTTTTTTTAATACGCTACAGTACAATGGTTCTAACTCCTAAAACTTCTATCACAACATAAAAAGAAAAGGAGTACTTGTGGCACCTTAGAGACTAACAAATTTATTTGAGCATAAGCTTTCATGAGCTACACAGCTCACTTCACGAAAGCTTATGCTCAAATAAATTTTAGTCTCTAAGGTGCCACAAGTACTCCTTTTCTTTTTGCAAATACAGACTAACACGGCTGCTACTCTGAAACCTATCACAACATAGACATCCTGCTGTATGCAATACTACTATAACTGACTTTTGAAAAGTCACAAACTGGCACACTGATAATCATCATTAACAACTATGTCAGCAGAAGCTTTACCTTTATTCATAGCAATGATAATGTTATGTTACGTTACATCACCGTTTCCTGTAACATATTAAAAAAAAAAAAAAAAGGTGACAAGCCTGAAGCAGCACCCCAGAGTATCTGAAAAGATTTTTCCAGTACATTTGGAGTGTGAGGCAGACAAAGGAATTAGCATAACTAGACATATACATTGAATAAAGAACTCCCCAGGAAACGACAGAGAGGTAGCAAGAGGTGCACTGTACTTTTTTTTTTTTTGTAATCAGTTAAAAAGTAGCTTATCTTAATGCAAGATCCAATATACTGCTGAAGTTGATCAGGGGCAGACACAGGAAAAGGAAGAAAATTTTTATTAGAATAGTTTCCTACATTGATAAAACCTAAATTATGTAATATAGCTTCAATGTATAACTAGCAACAACTTTCTAAAAAAATGGTTACTCACTTCTCGTAACTGTTGTTCTTTGAGATGTGCTGTTCATAACCATTCCAAATTAGGCGTGCGCATGCCATGTGCACAGTCATTGGAAATTTTTTCCCCTAGCAGCACTCATCAGGTCGGCTCTGGAGCACTCTGGAGTGGCGCCTTCATGGCACTCAATATATGATCCTGCCGAGCCGGTGCCTCCTCAGTTCCTTCTTGCCTGTCACTCCGACAGAGGGGAAGGCATGAGGGTTTGGAATGGATATGAGCAACACATCTCGAAGAACAGTTATAAGAGGTGAGTAACCATTTTTTCTTCTTTGAGTGATTGCTCATATCGATTCCAATTAGGTGACTCCCAAGCCTTACCTAGGTGGTGGGGTCAGAGCTAAGGAAACGCTGATTGCAGCACTGCTCTGTCAAAAGTCGCGTCACCTCTGGCGTGCCGGACGATGGAGTGCTGAGAGATAAAGGTATGCACTGAGGACCAAGTTGCTGCCCTGCAGATTTCTTGTGTCAGGACCTGGGCCAGGAACGCTGCTGACAAGGCCTGGACCCCTTGTGGAGTGTGCCGTAAGAGCCGGGGCCACTACTTTGGCCAGCTCGTAGCATGTGCGGATGCATAACGTGATCCAGGAGGATATTCTTTGAGATGAGACCGGGAGTCCTTTAATCCGGTCTGCCACCGCTATGAACAACTGGTTCAACTTTCTAAACAGCTTAGTGCACTCAATGTAGAAAGCTAATGCTCGTTAAACATCGAAGGAGTGCAGCCTCTGCTCCCGGTTATTGGCATAAGGCTTAGCTTAGGGTAAAAGAAAATGTCCTGGCTGGCGTGGAAGTACGACACCACCTTGGGGAGAAAGGCCGGGTGCAGCCTGTGTTGCACCTTATCCTTGTGGAAAGCTGCATAAGGTGGGTCAACCATGCAAGGTGAAGGCCTTTAGCACAGACACCTTCCTCGCAGAAGTAATGGTGACCAGGAAAGCTACCTTCCACTACAGATACAGGAGGGAGCAAGTTGCCAGTCGTTCGAATGGGGGCCCCAGGAGCCTGGAGAGGACCAGGTTAAGGTCCTGATCTGGGGATATAGGCGGTCCAGACCTTTGAGGAAGTGACCAACCATAAGGTTGGTGAAGATGGATTGACCAGATGCTCCTGGGTGGAAGGCCGAGATAGCAGTGAGGCGTACCCTTATGGAGGACGCCTCCAGGCCTTGTTGTTTCAGGTGCAGAAGGTACTCCAAGATGAGAGGTACAGGGGCCTAGATGGGGGGTGTACGATGCCGGTCACACCAGCATGAGAATCTCTTCCACTTTGCCAGATATGTGGTTCTAGTGGAGGGCTTCCTGCTGCTGAGGAGGACCTCCCTTACATGTTCTGAGCACAGAAGTTCCATGGGGTTCAGCCACGAAACCTCCGAGCTGTGAGGTGGAGGGACCACAGGTTGGGGTGATGAAGGCGACCATGGTCCTGAGTGAGTAAGTAGGGCAGAAGAGGTAACATGACCGGTGCCTCCACCAACAGCTCCAGTATCATAGTGTACCAGTGTTGTCGGGGCCACACTGGAGCTATCAGAATTACCTTTGCCCCCTCCCTGCGGACATTGAGCAGGACCTTATGCACGAGAGGGAACGGGGAACAGGCGTAGAGCAGGCAACCTCTCCAAGATAGCAGAAATGCATCCATGAGTGAGCCTCGGCTGTGACCCTAGAAGGAGCAGAATCTTGGGCACTTCCTGTTGCGTCGGGTGGCAAACAGGTCAACCTGGGGAAACCCCTACTTTTGGAAAATGAGACGCATGACATCTGGCCAGATGGACCATTTGTGTGTGCAGAAGGACCTGCTGAGGTGGTCCGCCAGTGCGTTCTGAACTCCTGGTAGAAAGGATGCTTCCAGGTGAATGGAGTGGGCTATGCAGAACTCCCACAGTCGGAGGGCCTCCTGGCATAGGGGAGAGGAACAGGCTCCCCCGTTTTTTGATGTAAGACATGGTGGTGGTGGTGTCCATTAGAACTGCTACGCACTGGCCTTATATTCGGGCCTGAAAGGCCTGGCAGGCTAGGTGCACCGCCCTCAGCTATTTGATGTTGATATGTAGGGAGAGCTCATCCTGCAACCACAGGCCCTGTGTCTGGAGGTCTCCCAGATGCGCACCTCATTTCAGAGCCGATGTGTGCATAACCAGGGACAAGGAAGGTTGAGGGTTGTGGAAGGCAATTCCTTCGCACACTGCTTGAGGGTTGATCCACCAGTGGAGGGACATGAAGACCTGCCCTGGCTCCATGATCACTGAATTCAAGCTGTCACGCCCCAGGCAGTAGGGCAAGGCGAGCCAGGCCTGCAACGGTCTGAGCCACAGCCTGGCGGGCCGGATCACGTAAATGCAAGCAGCCATGTGGCTGAGGAGACTCAGTAACCGGCAAAAAATTGCTGGAGGCTTTGAATTATGTCCGTGATGGCTCAGAATTGGGTATCCAGCAGAAGAGCTCACACCTGAACTGAGTCTAACACTGCCCCAATGAATTCTATTCTTTGGGTCGGTTCCAAGGTTGACTTTCCCAAGTTGAGGAGACCCAGTTGCTCGAACGTATACCTGACCAAACGGATTTGGGACTGCACCTGCGCAGCCAGTTGTCGAGATGGGGTGTACCTGCATCCGCTGTCAACAGAGGAAAGTAGCCATGACGAACAGGCACTTGGTGAACACTCGGAGGGCTGTTGAGAGGCCAAACGGTAGGACAGTGAAGTTGTAATGCTTGTGGTTGACCACGAAGCGTAGGAAGCACCGGTGTGCGGGACAAATCGCTCTATGGAAGTCACTGTCCTTCAGGTCGAGGGCGGCATACCAGTCTCCCAGATCCAGGGAGGGGATAATGGTGCCCAGGGAGACCATGCGGAACTTCAACTTTACCATGAATTTGTTGAGTCCGCATAGATCTAGAATGTGTCTGAGATCCCCCCCTTGGCCTTGGGGATTAGGAAGTATCAGGAATAGAATCCCTTGCCCCTTAGCTCCTGAGGAACTGTCACGCACTCACAGGTGATGCCCACTCTTGGCCTCATGCGGTCCATTGGGAGAACCCCGTTCAGTGACACAGCCCTTCTCGGGAGTCCACTCTCTCTCGGGGCTTAAGCCTGTCCACCTCCTGGAGCCGCACTGCTCCGAGCCTTAGCACACCTGTTTCTCACCGTGGACCCCCGGGGCCTCCACTCCCAGAGGGAATAATGCAACCCAGTTCTCTAGACTGGAGTGACAATCAGCCAGCGTAAAACAGGAGGCTTTATTGAGCATTTGAACACAGCATAGGAAACTCTCAGAGCCCTCAGGCCTGGCCTCCCTCAGCATAGCACATCCAAGTCTCCCCAGCATCCAGGTGGTCTCTGCCTGCTCCCTCTCCCCAGCCCAGAGCCCCCTTGCTTCCCAGCTGGACATCTGATATCACTGGCCCCAAGCTCCATCTCTGTCCATTGTCTTCTCTCCAGGTAAACAGGGTGGCCTGGGCCTCCTCTCCCCTCTTCTGTCCTCTGGCCCCCTCTGGCCGGAACCGGCTGGTTAGGTCACCGGGGTCCTCTCTTCACAGCCCATTGTCCTCCCACTGGCCAGAATCGGCTGTGACTCCTGACCTGGGCCTCTGGGTCACCAGGTCGCCTGTCGCTGGGGTATCCATTCTCCAGGCCATTGCCTGGGGTCCCAAGTTCCCTCGCTGGTCCTCTGTAACAACAAACTCCCTCTCCCATCACCTTGTTAAACCAGTAACACCCAGGGAAACTGAGTCTCACCCCCTCTGCATGCAAACCATTGGAAAACAAGGAAAAAAAACAAGAAAATCCCCCACTTCGTCACAGGAACCTCCTCCACCGCTTCCATAGCAAGAAGTGCTTGCTCCTCTCCTGGATAAGGAGTTGCTCGTGAAAGGGGTCCCTGAACAGGGACGGGAAAGGGGGATGGGGGGGAGGGTATGAGCAGAACTGGAAAGAATATCACACTTCCATCATGTGGAGGACCCAGCGGTCTGAAGTTATCTGGGACCAAGCACAACAGAAGTGGGACAGACGATTAAAAAAAAAAAGACAGGGAAGGATCCAGAATCAAGGCTGGTGCACCATCCTCAGGCACCCCTTCAAAAAGGCCTGCTTGGAACCCGATGATGGTTTGGTTGAGCCCTGGCCCGGAAGGGCGGTTGGAAGGCTTCCTTCTGCCGTTCCTGCCCCATCAGCTGTAAAAATCCTGCCTTGGCCAAGGAGGTAGGAGTGCTGCTGTTGGGGCTTGAAACGTTTGCGTTGGGTTACCAGAGTGTGCATACCCAAAGATTTCATAGTAGCCCTTGAGTCTTTTAGGCTATGCAGCCAAGAGTAAGTCTGCTCCGCAAACAGGTCTGCCCCATCAAAAGGCAGCTCCTGCATCATCTGTTGAACCTCAGGCAGAAGACCCGAGAACTGCAACCATGAACTATGCTCATGGTTATGCCGGAAGATAAGCTGCATGCCGCCAAGTCCACAGCATCCAATGAGGCCTGTAAAGAGGTCCATGCCACCGCCTTGCCCTCCTCCACTATTGCTCCAAACTCCTCCCTGGACTCTGTTGGCACCAGCTCCTTGAACTTGAGTAGTTATACCGTGGTGCTCAGAATTGCCTGCTGATTGGCAATCCTGAGTTGCAGCCCACCCCCGTCGAGTACACCTTATGCTCAAACAAGTCCAGGGGCTTGGCGTCCTTGGACTTAGGGGCTGGAGCATGTTGCTTCTGCCTCTCCTTCTCATTCACTGCCGCAACCACCAATGAGCAAGGCTGTGGGTGCGTAAAGAGGTATTCATACCTCTTTGATGAAACGAAGTATTTCCTCTCAACGCCCTTGGCGGTGGGAAGGATGGAGGCCAGGGTCTGCCAGATGGTCTTGGCAGTGGCGTGTATGGTCTTGATGAGGGGCAGAGCCACCCTCAAAGGATCTTCTGGGGCCAAAATGACGACTACCAGGTCCTCCGTCTCCACCCCTCAGCCTGCAGACCCATGTTGCGAGCCACTCTGCGAAAGAGGTTCTGGTGGGCGTGGCTGCCTATGGTGGCGGGGGGCATCCTGGAGACTGAAGTGCCTGCAACAGCCTTGTCTGGGGAGCAGGACGAGGAGGCTAATGGGGGAACAGGGCCTCCTGTCCCTCCTGCTCGTCAGGAACCTCTCATCCTGTCTCGCTGGCTGGACCAAGTAGACCAGGGTCCTGCTCAGGAACCAGGGCTGGAGTTGGTTCTGTGGGGGTGGGGGGGAGAGGGCACAGCACAGCACCTCCTTGGCACTCCTAGGGGTGGGGCGACTGGCGGAAGCCTCCAGCACCCAGGGGTTCAGAGGTGGGCGATCGGAAGCCTTTAGACTGGGCACCCTGCCCCTGGTGGTATGCCCATAGGGTCCAAAATGGCCACTGTGCTAGTCCCTGCCACCGCGCAGGCCACAGCCCTGCCACCGCGCAGGCCACAGCCCTGCCACCACCTCAGAGCATCCACGGCCTGACCAGTGTTGGCCCCGCTCTGAGTATCTAGATCCCGCCTCCGAGTCTGAAGACCAGGATCGGGACCACAAAGGCCAGGGCGGTGCCAAGCGGAGCTGATCCGGTGAGTGGCGCCATGCTGGGGAGCAGTGTCTTGATGCCAGAGTATGGTGCTGCAAAGCGATGCCGCAACCTGGAGCTGCGTGGGGTCACTGAGAGACGCCGGGACCATTGCCGAGAGCGGGACCTGCTGTGTGATGGGGATAGATGCATGGATCAGTGCTGCGAGCTGGAGTGTTGGCGTGACCTGGAGCAATGCCAGGACTCCATCAGCAGTGCTGAGGGCCGGAGCATCACTGGTTTGCCTCAAGATGGCACCACTCCACATGGTACCAGAGGCTTGGCACGAAGGGTGAGTGACCTTGGCACTGTCATGGCGATGTGGTCCCTTGTGGCCTCAAAAGATGTCTGGGGTGGATGGCAGTTCCACCTCCTTGATTACCTGGGCTGGGGAGTCCAGTGGCACTGGACTCGATGGTGCCCCTTGCGGGGCCAAAGTTGACAGTGCCATCTCCGCAGACTCCAGCACTGCGTACTCCTCACGAGGACGCACCCCATTGGCCGGCTCTAGAGAGGTTGACCTCTGGGACGGAGAGCTGCTCCTCCCTTGCTTCCGGTGCCACTTCTCTGCCTGGGAGTGGGAGCGGTGCCAAGTTGATCTCGCCGGTTTTGGTGCAGGGGAGCGGCGGTGCTGCGGGTCTCTGCCAGAGTTCTTCCGTGGTGCCACTTCCACCACTGTCGCTGGAGCGCTACGCACGGATAAACTCAGCACTGGGTTTTGCTCCGCTGACGGAGGCTGAGGTCTAAGTGCTGCCTCCATAAGGAGCTGCTTGAGGCAAAAGTCTCACTCCTTTTTGGTTCTGGGGTGAAACCCCTTACAAATCCTGCACCATTTGGCTTGGTGAGCCTCCCCCAGATACTTTAGACAAGAGTTGTGGTGGTCGCCCATTGGCACGGGCTTACTGCAGGACTTGAACGCCTTGGACTCGGGCATGTAAGCCCTCCCAAGAAAAAGCGGTCGGGATAGAGGGTAGCCCCCCCAGCCCAACCGCTAACTACTAATACTAACTAACAACTAAAACTAACTAATACGCATAGAGAACAACAAACAAAGCTAGGGAAACATGGAGCGCATGCTGAGCAAGACACCACTGTGCCAACGACCATCAATGGTGGTAAGAAGGAACTGAGGTGGTGCCATTGGCAGGGTCATATATTGAGTGCCATGAAGGCACCACTCCAGGGGGCTCCACAGCCAACCCGACGGGTGCTGCTAGGGGAAAAAATTTCCAACGACTGTGCACGCGGCGCAAGCACACCTAATTGGAATCAATATGAGCAATCACTCGAAGAAGAAGGATATTTTCTTATTCGCACGAAGGTCAAACAGAGCCTCTAGAATGCAATCATCACAAATACTACCGCGTAGTTCTCACATAGGACAAAATATGTTTGATAATTATTAGGGCTGTCAAGCAATTAAAAAAGTTAATTGAGATTAATCGTGCTATTAAATAATACTAGAATACCATTTATATAAATATTTTTGGATGTTTTCCACATTTTCAAATATATTTATTTCAATTACAACACAGAATACAAAGTGCACAGTGCTCACTTTATATTTATAATAAAAATAAATTTGCATTGTAAATAATAAAAAATAGTATTTTTCAATTCACCTAATATAAGTACTTGAAATAACAGTTGAGGCTAGCTTATCAGTAACTGAATTGCTTTCAGTATATGGCCCACAAATCTGGAATTTACTCCTCTAGCTGGTCTTAAGACCAGATTTGTTGCCCACTAATGCTCACTACAGCACCTCTCAAACATTTGCGTGAAGGACAGGGAGCAAGATGGAGTTAGCAGGAGACAGACTGTTTGCTTAGCCAAGAATACTGTCCAGTTTCCTTTTGCCCTGATAAGAGGCCAATTGTTTCATGCTTTCATTGACATGGAAGTGCACATTTTATGCATCTCAAGGCAAGCATTGCTTTAATGGAGAGGTATTTAAATACACATCAGTAAACTCAAAATTAAGGATTAACTCAGCTACCTGAAGTCTGACAACTTAAAAAATTACAGTATTTTATTCCTCTAGCAGGGAAAGTTCATGCTCTACTAGTGCCTCAGCACAATGGTGGCTCTGCTTCCCTGCAGAAAACAATTCCTTTTCATCTTGGTCTCCCCACCAGAGGCATCCCGCCTTTTCCTTCTGATTCTCACTTTCACAGCAGATTTTAAACTCAATGGGAGCTGGGCACAGCATATGGGGAGGGGTCAGAATTTGCTGTTTTCAACTGTCCCACCTTATGTCATCGGCCAACAAGAAGTCTCTGGCATACAGTTACATCTGTCCACCTCCATGCTAAGGATATTAATCAGTCTGAAGGTATCCACTTAGCTTGTTTTTAAAGAGAATTACTACAGGAACGTTAACTTTGGAATTTTCTTGACTTCTGCCTTGAACAGCCCAGTCTTAAAGTTATGTTTTAATGGGGGCGGTTAATATACTGTTTGATAATTATAAATATGTTTTGTGAATATTGGGATCAAATTTGCTATTTTCCATTTCTCTGGTCCTTCTCCAGTTCTCATTGTAAGGTCTCTGGAGCAGGGAACCATCTCTTTCTACATGTCTGTACAGCACCTACAACAATGGGGTTCTACAGAAATATTAAAAAAACCTGACTCCTTTCAAAAAAGAATTGCTAGCAGTTCCATACAACAGTATCCTTAAGGTCATGGAAAGAACATGTGCAAATATTTGATTTCTATATACCCCGTTTTAAAAAAAAAAAAAAAAAAAAAGAAAGCCTGCATATTTACTTGGTCTTCATTACATCATGGTTATCCAAAAACTTTTTCTTTATTAAAGAGGTTTGGAGAGTGTTTTAAGGTCATGTCTAACCTCTAGCCAGAAGTGTTGGATATAGATGTTCCTTGTGATTGACTAGCAGCTGACAATAATGAAGTTGACAAGGGTCATCTTCCTCCTTGCTACCTGGACGTCTAACATAATGAATACCAGTGAAAATGAGGGAGGAACAGAAGAGGCTAAAATAGGGAAAGAACAAGTTAAAAATTACTTAGACAAATTAGATGTCTTCAAGTCACCAGGGCCTGATGAAATGCATCCTAGAATACTCAAGGAGCTGACTGAGGAGATATGAGACATTAGTGATTATCTTTGAAAAGTCATGGAAGACAGGAGAGATTCCAAAGACTGGAAAAGGGCAAATATACTGCCAATCTATAAAAAGGGAAATAAGGACAACTGAGGGAATTACAGAGCAGTCAGCTTAACTTCTGTACCCGGAAAGATAATGGAGCAAATAATTAAGCAATCAATTTGCAAACATCTAGAAGATAATAAGGTGATAAGTAACAGTCAGCATAGATTTGTCAAGAACAAATCATGTCAAACCAACCTGATAGCTTTCTTTGACAGGGTAACAAGCCTTGTGGATATGGGGGGTGGCGGGGCGGGGGAGCAGTAGACGTGGTATATCTTTGACCTTAATAAAGCTTTAGATACGGTCTCGCATGACCTACTCATAAACAAACTAGGGAAATGCAACCTAGATGGAGGTACTATAAGGTAGGTGCAAAACTGGTTAGAAAACCGTTCCCAGAGAGTAATTCTCAGTGGTTCACAGTCATGCTGGAAGGACATAATGAATGGGATCCCGCAGGGATCAGTTCTGGGTCTGGTTCTGTTCAATATCTTAATCAGTGATTTATATAATGGCACAGAGAGAACACTTATAAAGTTTGCGGACGATACCAAGCTGGGAGGGCCAGTAACGTAGCTAGTGAGGGAGCAGGGCAGCAGCCGCTCCCCCACCAAGCAGAAGTGGTGCCCTTTTAATTCTTTGGTGCCTTTTAAATTTTTACTCACCCGGCGGCGCGCCGGGTCTTGGACAGCGGGTCAGGCGGCGCTCCAGGTCTTCAGCAGCGCTTCGGCGTTGGGCCCTTCACTCGCTCCGGTCTTCAGCAGCATTATGGTGGCTGGGGGGGCTTCAGTGCCGCCGAAGACAGGAGCGAGTGAAGGACCCGACACCGAAGTGCTGCTGAAGACCCCGAGCGCTGCCTGACCTGCCGCCCAAGACCCGGAGCGCTGCTGGGTGAGTACTAGCGGGTGGCGCCCTTTTTTTTTAAATCTCTGCTCCCCGTTTTCTCCACCTGGCTACGCCACTGGGGAGGGCTTGCAAATGCTTTGGAGGATAGGATTAAAATTCAAAATGATCTGGACAAACTGGAGAAATGGTCTGAAGTAAATAGGGTGAAATTCAATAAGGACAAATGCAAAGTACTCCATTTAGGAAGGAACAATCAGTTGCACACATACAAAATGGGAAATGAGTGCCTAGAAAGGAGTACTGCAGAAAAGGATCTGGAGGTTATAGTGGACCACAAGCTAAATATGAGTCAACAGTGTAACGCTGTTGCAGAAAAAAAGCGAACATCATTCTGGGATGTATTAGCAAAAGTGTTGTAAGCAAGACACGAGAAGTAATTGTTCCGCTCTACTCTGTGCTGCTTAGGCCTCAACTGGAGTACTGTGTCCCGTTCTGGGTGCCACCTTTCAGGAAGGATGTGGACAAATTGGAGAGTCCAGAGAAGAGAAACAAAAATGGTTAAAGGTCTAGAAAACATGACCTATGAGGGAATATTGAAAAAATTGGGTTTGTTTAGTCTGGAAAAGAGAAGACTGATGGGGAAAATGATAACAGTTTTCAAGTATGCAGAAGGTTGTTACAAGGAGGAGGGAGAAAAATTGTTTTTCGTAACCTCTGAGGATAGGACAAGAAGCAATGGGCTTAAATTGCAGCAAGGGAGGTTTAGGTTGCACATTAGGAAAACTTCCTAACTGTCAGGGTGGTTAAGCATTGGAATAAATTGCCTACATAGATTGTGGAATCTCCATCATTGGAGATTTTTAAGAGCAGGTTAGACAAATACCTGTCAGGGATGGTCTAGATAATAGTTACTCCTGCCGTGAGTGCAGGGGACTGGACTAGATGACCTTTCAAGGTCCCTTCCACTCTTCTGACTCTATGTTTACAACAGATCCAAGTTTGGGAACAATGTCACCAGAAAGTGAAAACCGGCATTTGCCTGGCACTTTTGTAGCTGGCATTGCAAGGTATTTACATCCCAGATATCCTAAACATTTGTAGGCCCGTTCATGCTTTGGCCACCATTCCAGAGGACATGCTTCCACGCTGATGACGCTCGTTTAAAAAAACAATGCGTTAATTAAATTTGTGACTTAACTCCTTGAGGGAGAATTGTATGTCCCCTGTTCTGTTTTACCCACATTCTGCCATATATTTCATGTTACAGCAGTCTCGGATGATGGCCCAGCACACACACTGTTCATTTTAAGAACACTTTCACTGCAGATTTGACAAAATGCAAAGAAGGTAGCAATGTGAGATTTCTAAAGATAGCTACAATACTCGGCCCAAAGTTTAAGAATCTGAATTCCAAAATTTGAGAGGGACAACGTGTGGAACATGCTTTCAGAAGTCTTAAAAGAGTAACACTCTGATGCGGAAACTACAGAACCCAAACCACCAAAAAAGAAAATCAACCTTCTGCTGCTGGCATCTGACTCAGATAACGAAAATGAACATTGTTGGATCGCACTGCTTTGGACTGTTATCAAGCAGAACCCGTCATCAGCATGGATGCATGTGCCCTGGAATAGTGGTTGAAGCATGAAGGGACATATGACTCTTGAGTGCATCTGGCACGTAAATATCTTGCGACGCTGGCTACAACTGTGCAATGAGAACGCCTGTTCTCACTTTCAGGTGACATTGTAAACAAAAAGCGGGCAGCATTATCTCCTGCAAATGTAAACAAACTTGTTTGTCTGAGCAATTGGCTGAATAACAAGTAGGACTGAGTGGACTTGTAGGCTCTAAAATTTTACATTGTTTTATTTTTGAATGCAGGGGTTTTTTTGTATATAATTCTACATTTGTAAGTTCAACTTTCATGATAAAGAGATTGCACTTCAGTACTTGTATTAGGTGAACTGAAAAATACTATTGCTTTTGTTTTTATACAAATACTTGTAATCAAAAATAAATATAAAGTGAGCACTGTACACTTTGTATTCTGTGTTGTAATTGAAATCAATATATTTGAAAATGTAGAAAACACCCAAAAATATTTAAATAAATGATATTCTATTGTTAACAGCATGATTAATTTTTTAGATCACTTGACAGCCCTAATGTAAATTTATACATCCAGCAACAAAGAAAGTAGCCCATACTTACAAGGTGGGATGCATAAACAGTGGAATCTTGAGGAGTAGAAGAGAGGTTATTTTACCTCTGTATTTGGCACTGATGCAGCTGGTGGTGGAATACCATATCCAGTTCTGGCGTCCACAATTCAAGAATGATAAATTGACACATTAAAGAGTGTTCAGAGAAGAGCCACAAGAATTATTATAAGATTAGAAAAATGTGCCTTTTAGTGATGGGTTCAAGGTGCTCAATCTGTTTAGCTTAACAAAGAGAAGGATAAGACGCGACTTGATTACAGTCTAAGTACCTATATGGGGAACAAATATTTAATAATGGACTCCTCAAACAGAGAAACATATAACATGACCCAAGAGCTGGAATTTGAAACTAGACAAATTCAGAGTGGAAATAAGGCACAATTTTTTAATTGTGTAAGTAATTAACCATTGGTACAATCTACCAAGGTCTGTGGTGGATTCTCCATCACTGACAATTTTAAATCAAGATTAAATGTTTTTCTAAAAGATCTGCTTTTGCAATTATGTTGGGCAAGTTCAATGGCCTGTGTTATACAAGAGGTCAGACTAGATTATCACAATGGGCCCTTCTGACCTTAGAATCTATATATAATTGGTTAGTTCAGTAGGTAGTTGAGCAGCGCTCTTCCTCGCTGATGTTAACCTCTCCGATAGCAGAATCCAAGAGTAATGCTTTTTGCCATCTCTGGCTGGCTAGGAGACCCACCCTGGCAGATGATGAACTGAACTGGCCCCAGTCATACATGTCTTTGTCATCTTCCATCAGGTTTACAGCAATGCAATATACCTGGGCATGAAGCCATCTGCCCTCAGGAAACTCCAACTAATTCAGAACGTGACAGTGCATCTTTTCAGAAAGATGAAAAGACTGTTATTTACCTCTCATAACTGTTGTTCTTCAAGATGTGTTGTTCATGTCCATTCCAATTAGGTGTGCACGTGTCACATGCATGGACATTGGAAACTTTCTCCCTTAGCAGCCCCCATTGGGACGGCAGGGGAGCCCCCAAGAGTGGCGCCCTTATGGCCGTGTATATAGTAGCCTGCCAGCCCAACCCCTCTTTGGTTCCTTCTTGCCGTTAACTCCAAAAGAGGGGAAGGGGGCATGGGTATTGTAATGCGTTGTTCACATCACATACGAGAGGTAAGTAACCGTCTTTTCTTCTTCGAGTGCTTGTTCACATCCATTCCAATTAGGTGACTTCCAAGCTGACCATCAGTGGTGGGTAGGAGTCAGGGAATGATTGATTGGAGGACAGCTCTGCCAACCGCTGCATCATCTTTGGACTGTTGGTCGATGGCACAGTGGGCAGTAAACGTATGCACTGAAGACCAGGTAGCCGCCTTGCAGATCTCATGGATGGGTACCTGTGCCAGAAAGGTGGTCTTGCGCTCTCATCGAATGGGCTGGGATTCCTGAGGCTGGGACCTTGGCCAGCTCATAGCATGTGGGAATACAGTCTGTGATCCATGATGATATGCGCTGCGTGGAAATCGGAAGGCCCTTCATTCTATCGGCTGTGGCCACGAACAGTTGGGTTGATTTGCGCAAAGGCCTCATGTGCTGTATGTAGAACTCTAAGGCTCTTCAAACATCTAGGGTGTGTAAGCTGTGGTGCTGTGGGCTCGTCTGTGGCTTCAGAAAGAACACCAGCAGGCAAACATCCTGCCCCATGTGGAATTGGGAGACCACCTTGGGGAGGAATTTAGGGTGCGGTCTAAGTTGTACCTTGTCCTTATGAAACACCATATTCAGAGGTGAGAGTCCTCAGTTCAGACACCCTCCTTGCCCAGGTAATGGCCACCAAGAACGCTACCTTCCATGAAAGGTAAAGGAGGAAACAAGTTGCTAGGGGCTCGAAAGGTGGGCTCATAAGTTTGGAGAGGACCAGGTTCAGATTCCAGGTAGGTATGGGTGGATGAGAGTAAGGGTACACCCTCTCCATCCCCTTGAGGAAGCGCACCACCATGGGATTTGAGAACACCAAGTGCCCAGATTCCCCTGGATGGAAAGCTAAGATAGCCACCAGGTGTGCTCTGATGGAAGAAAATGACAGGCCTTGTTGCTTGAGGTGCAGCAAGTCGTCCAGAATACCGGGGACAGAAACCTGTAATGGTAGAAGACGTTTGGGTTCGCACCAGCAGGAGAACCTCTTCCACTTGGCCAGGTAAATTGCCCTGGTGGAAGGTTTCCTACTACCAAGGAGAAGCTGTCTCACTGGCTGAGAGCACTGGCTCTCCATGGGATTTAGCCACGGAGCTTCCAAGTCATGAGGTGCAGAGACTGCAGGTTCGGGTGGAGAAGGTGCCAGTGGTCCTGCATGAACAAGTCGGGGTACAGGGGCAGAGCTATTGGGGCCTCTACGGACAGGTCTAGGAGTTTCATGTACCAATGCTGCCACAGCCACAACAGGGCAATCATGATTACCATCGCCCTTTCCCTGCGAATCTTGAGCAGGACCCACTGGATCAGCAGGATTGGAGGAAGGCATACTTCAGTCCCTTGTTCGCCAATATTAAGAATGTGTCGGACATCAAGCCCAGGCTGTGGTTTTGAAATGAGCAGAACGAAGGGCAGCATCTGTTGACCTTGGTGGTGAAGAGATTGACTTGGGAATAACCCCACCTTTGGAAAACTGACTGCAGGACATCTGATCGGACAGACCACTCGTGAGCCTGGAAGGACCTGCTGAGGTGATCTGCCAGCTCGTTCTTTACCCCGGGGAGGGAGGATGCTTGGATGGCCTGGGCTATACAGAAGTCCCATAGGAGAAGAGCGTTGCAGCAGAGGGGTGAGGAGCAAGCTCCGCCCTGTTTGTTTTTTTTATAAAACATGGCGGTGGTGTTGTGTCTCAGGACTGTCACGCTGTGACCTTGCAAAGTGGCAAGAAAGATTTGACAGGCCAGACGAACCGCTCTGAACTACCTTAGGTTGATATGGAGGGGTATCTCGCCCTGGGACCACAGACCTTGTGTCCTCAGATCCCCTAAGTGTGCACCCCAGCCCAGGTCTGAAGTGTCTGTTACTAGCATCAGAGAAGGTTGGGGCATGGCGAAGGGGACCCCTCCACAGACTACTGATCAGTCCAGCCACCAATGCAGGGACTCTTGGACTTGCCCAGGTACCGTTACTATCAGGTCCAGGCTGTCTCAGGACAGGTAATAATGTGCTGTGAGCCATGCTTGTATGGGCCTGAGCCTCAGTCTGGCATGCTTGACCACACACATACAGGCTGCCATATGTCCTTTTAGCTTCAGGCAAATCCTGATGGTTGTGGTGGGGTACTGTAGCATTGTCCTGACAATTTGCTCTATGGCCTGAAATCTGGGAGGCTCGTTTTCGCCTGTACTGAGTCCAGGACCGCCCCTATGAACGCTATCCTTTATGTCGGTATGAATGACGACTTATTTATGTTGAGGAGGAGCCCCAGTCTGTGAAAGGTGTCCCTGACAAGTGTCACGTAGGACTGTACCCGATCTTTGGATCATCCTGTCAGAAGCCAATCGTCGAGGTATGGGTACACTCGAATGTGTCTTTTGTGCAAAAAGGCCACTACAACCGCCATGCACTTGGTGAACACGTGGGAAGGCCTGGACAGGCCGAACTGGAGTACTGTGAACCGGTAGTACTCTTAGTGTATTACAAACCAGAGGAAGCATCTGTGTGCCGGATGGATGGCAACGTGGAAATAGGCATCCTTCATGTCGAGGGCAGCGTACCAATCTCCTGGATCCAGAGACAGGATGATAGTGCTTAGGGAGACCATGCGGAACTGGAGCTTGACCATAAATTTGTTGAGTCTGCAAAGGTCTAGAATGGGTCGGAGACTCCCCTTTGCCTTGGGGATTAGGAAGTAACAGAAGTTGTACCCGTTTCCCCATAGCTCCTAGGGAACCTCCTCCACCGCCCCTATATCGAGGAGTGAATGGACCTCCTGCATGAGGAGTTGCTCATGAGAGGGGTCCTTGAAGGGGAATGGGAGGGAGGGAAGGAGGAGAACTGGAGGGAGTATCCCACCTGTACCATGTGTAGGACCCAGCGGTCCGAAGTTATACGGGACCATGCATGGTAGAAGTGGGATAGCCAGTTTAAAAAACGGGGGATGGATCTTGGAACTGGGTTGGTAGACTGTCCTTGTGTGTGCCTTCAAAACCCTGGCTTGGGCTTATTCTGGCCTTGGTTAGGTGTGTTATTGTACAGCCTGTGCCTGTTATTTCTGCCTCGCCTGCGATACAGTTCTTGTCTGGGGTGAGGTTGATACTGCCTCTGCTGCGGAGGCTGCGGCCTGAAGGGCTTCCTCTGGGTTGCTCGTGTATGCATCCTCAGTGATTTCACTGTGGCCCTGGAATCCTTAAGGCTGTGCAGTCTGGAGTCAGTTTGCTTGGAAAAGAGGCCTGAGCCTTTGAAGGGGAGGTCTTGCAGGGTGTTTTGGACCTGGGGAGGGAGGTCAGACGCCTGCAGCCACGCTGAACGCCTCATAACCACTCCCGAGGCTATCATTCTGACCGCAGAGTCAGCCGAATCGAGGGAGGCTTGCAGCGATGTTTTGGCTACAACTTTCCCTTCCTGGATTAGCGCAGCGAACTCTGGGTGTAAGTCCTGCAGCAGGCAATCCTTAAACTTGGACATAGCGTTCCAAGAGTTGAAACTGTTAAGGATCGTCTGTTGGTTGGCTATGCAAAGTTGGAGGCCTCCTGATGAGTAGACCTTCCTACTGAAGAGGTCTAAGCATTTGGCCTCTTTGGCTTTCAGAGCCCAGGCTTGTTGATCCTAGCGTTCCTTCTCGTTTACAGCTGAAATGACTAGGGAGCACGGTGGGAAAACAAGAACTTGTAGCCCTTGGATGGGGCAAAAAATTTCCTTTCCACCCCCCTGGCCATCGGTGTAATTGAGGCCGGGGTCTGCCAGATAGTCTTGTAGTTGCTCTGGATGGTCTTAATCAGAGGTAGTGCGACTCTGGAGGGATCTTCTGGAGCCAGGATGTCAACCATGGGATCCTCCGGCTCGACAGTCTCTTCCGTCTGAAGGCCCACGTTGAGGGCAATTCGGCGGAGAAGCTCTTGGTGGGCCCTATGGTCAAGCAGCGTTGGTCCTGAAACCGATGTACCTGCTACTACTTCATCTGGGGCTGGTTGCCATCGTCCTGGCCTTCCTGTAATTCCTCATAGCCTTGGGAGGTGTTGGGGCCTGACAAGATAACTCCCTCCTGAGACGTAGTCTGCTTCGGCAACAGACCTGTCACTGTAGGCTGCTCCAGGGGATCCGAGGGTGGTCCAGAGAGCATGGCCTCTCTTGTCCTCGAGGTGTGCCTATATGGAAACCTTGAGTGGTGTCTTGTTGAGTGCCCAGATCTAGAAGCTCTAGAAAGGGTGCCGTTGGTGGTGGTAGGCCTATGGGGTCCAGAATGGCCACTGCCCCAGAAGAGGCCACTGCGGCTGCCACGCTGTGTGGGACTCTTTGCTGGTCATGGTCTGGTGCCTGCTGTAGCTAGAGCGACTGGAATCGGCTTCAGAGACAGAGGAGGCCGAAGGAGAGGACCAAGGTGGCGCCGATCCTTGGGCGGCTGTGGGGTGCCATGAGGTGCGGGTCAGGGACCGGTACTGAGATGACTGGGACCGCGAACATTGCCGGCTATCCCGAGACCTGGATCGGTCTCACACATGCGGTGCCAGGGAAGTGGTTGGCACTGAGTCCCAGTGCCGAGCGACTGATGGCGTCGTGGAATGGCATCGAGTCCTCAATGAGGGTGCTGTAACCTCGTGTTGGGTCATGGGTGCCAGGAAGCGGTGCTGTGCCGAGCTCGAACGGGAGCGGTGTCATGAGTGGTGCCGGATTGGTGACCTTGAGCGGCGCATCATTGCTGGTTTTCCTTTGAACAGCACCCGCCTGGGCGGTGCCAGAGGCTTCTCCCTGCAAGGGAGGGGATTTGGCGTTGACAGTTCCAAGAGATCTTTTGCTGCCTCAAATGTGTCAGGCATGGAGGGGGGTTCTAAGACCTCCTCAAGACGCTCATCAGCGCTGGAGTCGCTGGGCACCGGACTCAACAGGGCCTGCGGCGCCAGAGTCAACAGTGCCAGCCCCTGGAGGGGACCCGAGTCCTGTCTCTGAGTGCTAGGAGCCTCTCTGGGCGTCTTGGTTGATCTTTGAGGGGAGCGTCTTCTTTCCCCCTTATCGTGCTTGTCAGTGTCAGAGAGGTCGAGCGGTGCCAGGGCTGGTCAGCCCGTCTTGGTGCCAGTGATTTATGATGCCTGGGCAGTGCTGAGTCGTGCACCGATGCTGCGGCACTTCTCACCGAGGAGCTCAGGCCTGGTACCGGGTGGTCTGGGGCCGCTGGTTGCAACACGGCCTCCATGAGCAGCTGCTTAAGACCAAAGTCTCTTTCTTTCTTTATGTGTGACTTGAAGGCCTAGAAAACTTTGCAGCGCTCAGCCTGATGCACTTCCCCCAGACAACGAAGGCAGGAGTTGTGGGGGACGCTGTTGGGCATAGGCTTGAGACAGGTGGCGCAAGCTTTAAACCTCTGGGCTTGCGGCATCCCCCACAGCCCAAGACTGGTGCTGGAACTAACTCTCAGACACCTGTAACTAAAAACTGTATCTAACTAAGTTGTAAAACTATCTAAGAACAACTCTAACTAGAAAGACTAAATTGATAAGGGATCACTCGCAAGTGAGAGAGCACATTCCAACGCTGTCACGGACGATAAGAAGGAACTGAAAGAGGGTTGGGCCAGAAGGGTACTGTATACACCGTCATAAGGGCACCACTCTAGGGGGCTCCCCTGCCGTCCCAACGGGGGCTGCTAAGGTAAAAAGTTTCTGACGTCCATGCACATGACGCGCGCACACTTAACTGGAATGGACATGAATAAGCACTCAAAGAAGAACTACTGCAAGCACATCAAATCTAGCCTCTGCTCTCTACATTGGCTTTCTATATAGAATACTGAGTCAAGTTCAAGGTCTCTATCCTTGTCTTCAAGGTGTACAATTGCCACGGCCGAGGATATCTAGATCACCTAAAGCTTTGGGATAAGGACTATAGTTAACAACTCTGCTGCTTCAGCACAGTAGAATTTTCTACCACAAGAGTAAAAAATGTTTATGCAGGAGATAGGGTACTTTCTCAGAAGCTGCTCAAATTGCTGAACAAATTCCCACCAGACCGAAGAACTATCAAACTTCACTATCTTCTTCTGCCTGTGCAAAGTACACTACATTTACTTTGCTTTCTTTAATATGAACATATTTATATATTTATTTTAAAACTCCAAACAGTACACTGCACACAACAGTGTATTAGAGAAAGCGAACCACATGACAGACATGTGCCATGTAGCTTAATACGCTACTGGCACTCATACTATCATGTTAAGATTGGTAGAGGAACTTCTATAGAATAAAATAGGAAGACAAATGCTTGTTACATAAATCCCTCATGCTACTTTAACCATGGAACACTGGCATCTGCCTAACTGAAGGGCTGAGGACTTGAGAGCTCATATGGATCAGACGGGTGCAGATAGAACCAGCCCAGATTATCAACACAAAAAAGGTGATTATAGTTTCCTTTCATCTATCATAAAACAAAAAAATTCAGATTAAATAATAAACCTTGTAAACGGGTGGAGGACGATATTTTTAAAAAGTTAAAAAGGAGTCATACAATAGCTTCAATTAAAAAAAAAGAATATTAACCTGCCTTTTTTAAAAGGGTATCAAAACAGTTGCCCCATTGTTAGCTAGTAAAAACTAAGGGCAAATAATACACAAAGAAAACTATACAATGGGAAATACAGGATTAAGTTCTCCTGTATGATAATATCAAGTTTTCCAGACAAAGTTTAGCTGCTTACCCTTCTAAACACCATTATCTTCCCAACCCTAAAAGTCAAAACATGGCAACTCAAAGACTCTTATATAGTACATACCAGTCTGAACTATTATATTAATGAAAATTCTCTCACAATCTTAAGCAGGTGGTAGCATCAAACTCTTCTTATGGTACTTCTTATCCTTGCATCTTTTAAATGGTTATTTAGTTTTACAGCTCACCTTCTAAGCCTCCAGCTAGTAAGCTAAATCCACCAGAAGTTATGAGCATACTACAAACTCTCTGTTTATTTCTGAGCCCCCAGCCGCAATATTTTCTATTGACAGTCTTAGGCACCTAGGATTAAAACATAAAATACGAACATTTATATTAAAAATTCTGTATTGTGTCAAAATGAAAATCATTTCTTTGTGTACAAATTTATACATGACAAAAATAAAACAATCTTCTTGAATAACATTGTGTAAAAAAGTGCTTGCTATTCAGATTTATTAATTCCACAAGCAACAGGCTCAAATGGAATCACTAAACATTGAATTTGTTAAAGGGCTAATTTAAGGCACAGAAATCCCACCATTTATCAGAAGGCAAAAATAGGATTAGCCCCATTAGCTTTCATCGCTGCTCACAGGTTATGTCTTGTTAATGCCTGCAAGTTTTGAACATACTAGTAGCTGAGTAGAAGTTCAAGTCAAGTTTCTATCCTTGAAAAGAAGTATGAATTAAAATGCTGTTTAACTTTTAGAGAAAGCTGGTTTTGTCTCATCTTTTAATTAGAAACAGCCTTTTTGTGTGTGTGCACTATTTCTATATTTTTTCACGGATGTTTTCTGTTGTGTGGCTTACCCGGGATTTTTAATCTCATGGTTATAGACAGTACTTACTCCAATACCAAATAACTATTAGGGCCTTAATTTCTAAATCAGTAGCTATGGTAAAGGTATGCAACATTGCTCATGAAGTTAATTTTAACAAAATCTTTCATCTTACACTGCAACAAACAAGTAAAATACATTCTAAATGTTCTAGATTATTTTCAGCTACTTTTTCCACGTAATGGATTGTGGCATAGCACAACACAAGTGGATTTGCAATGGAACTTTATAAGAAAGAACCCATAATCTGATTTATACAACTTTGTAGTGCAGGTGCACAGTTTTAAAAAAGCATAAAAACAAAAACAAACAAAAACCCAGAAAATTCTATATCAGTTTCTCCGATTTCCTACACAAAAAATCAAACTTAAAAAGCTTTCATTTCCTATGATGCTGTTCGCAAAGGAACAGGAAAAGCTAAGCAGTTTCATGAAGGAAAGCATGAGGGCTCACCCATTTGCCCTATTTGTTGCTTTCATTGGATCCCTTATACACAAATCTTAACATCTCTGCATTCCAACTCTGAACGTACAATGATCATGTATGTCAAACTAAGGCTGGGAATACAGATCTGACACCAACCCAGTATGGCCAACTTAACTGACAAAACCAATCATAGAATACAGTTGTGATACTATATTTGTGGGCAAGGAAGCACTTTCGTTTTAAATTCCAGTTTTTAGTATTTGATTTTCTGAGAAATTATGTTTAGCCTAAATTTTCTCTTGCCATTTCTGGAGTTACCTATGTGACTTATGTTACTTAAAAAAATCCATCGTTCATGCTATTTTTATACTTGAATAAACTCTAGATTAAAAATCTTCAGAACTGACATATATATAGTCCTTCATGAGGAACATTTAATTTGCACCATTTGAAAAATGTGCTTGACAAACCACCAGCTTCCTAACCAGCATAAGTGATCACTGGGCACAAATAGCTATATATACCCACTTGAGTGTGTGTATATGTAGGGATATCCATGTATATCATTCTCAGGACCTTTTCCCCCTCATCTCCCCACCTACCTGCAATGGAAGAGTCTCACCAGGTTTGGAGTTATTTCTGCTAAGTCCCATTGCCAGTAATCTCTGATTTTACACTCTCTCTCTACAACACAGTGCAGTGTCGGGTACAGAGCCTCAAAGCATAAAAAAAAATCTGTAATGAAACTGTGTTTGAGACTTCAATCTAACAAATATTGGCTTCTTTAAGAAAAGAATGTAAAATTTTATGCAAATACATAAGCTAATGCAACATTACAGATAAGATTTTAAGCATGCAAGCCAGGAAAGTCAAAGCTCTAGTTTCCGAGAGCCCCTGCAACTCTATCACATTGCACATACTATCCTATGGCAGTACAAGAACACACTATATACATTAAGAAAATGCTACATACTCATGCAATATTCTCAAGTTATGGCTGCCTTGGGAATCATAATTTTAATTTTCCTGACTTGTTTAAAATCTAAACTATACTGTTGCATTACACTGGTTTCTTATAATTACTTTTAGAGAAACATGCACATGGAGTCAATCATTACTCGTTTGTTGGAAAAATGCACAATCAGAACAAAAAGCAATTTCAACATGAGTTCTTCTCACTGACATGTGCATTAAGTTTGTTCCATTAGTCTGCTACATGTGCTTCACAAACATAACACTGATCTTGACAAGCCTTCTCATACATTGTGAATTACTTTTCCAGAAAGCAGCAAACTTTGTTGTGCAATCATCCAGGGGAAGGGGGAAAAAAAAGAAAGAAAAAAAAAAAAAAAGACTTAACTAAGTTAGGCTCTAAGTAAAAGTTCAAAGACATTCTACGTGGTTCAGTTTTCATTTTGCTGAGATCCCTTAAGACAAACATTCAAAAGTGCAGGAACATAGGTAACAGCATTTTCAACCAACTACGTCAATGACATTTGCAGGATCCAAGTCAGAAAGTGACAGTAAACAAAAGTAAAACCCACTGCTGTGTCATAGACCAAATGTTCTGAAATTGGGGGAAGATTACTTTAAACAACAATGTAAATCACAGCCCCCTCAAAACTCCCAATAGTTAGATTTCCTTTTAAAATAGTAAAAAAAATAGAGAAAAAAGCATGATGCTCAGAATGTAGGTCACTGGACTGCTCTGATTACATATTCCAGTTCACAGTTTGACAGATACACCACACAGTGCGCGCCCCCCGCCCCCCCATTTCAGGTCACTGAATCTTTCTTCTTTCGGAACGGTGACTTTAGTCTTTTCCATACGCTGCTTTTGGGTTTGGATTTTTTTTCCAGGGCCATTACTGCTTCCTTCTCTTTCCTACGGATTTCTCGCACGAGAGCATGAAATACATCATCGATATAATAGCGGAACGCGGCTGAAGTTTCAAAAAAAGGGCAGCTGAATTCTCGTGCTAAAGCTGAGCCTTCTTCTTTGGAGACCTTCAACGAAGTACATATTTGTCAACAAAGCAAAAAGTGTTCATTCCTTCCCTCTTTCTGCTCCCTTTGCCTGTTCCTCTCAGTCTTAACCATGTGCATTCTTTCACATTACTTGCTCCTTTGGAACATCCCCTTTCCATGCATCTCTCTGAAATCTCTCCCTAAAATCCACTTTTCTCTAAACTTTTGTTTACTCCTAGTCATTCACCTGATCTTTTAAACATTTGTACTGCATCCTATATCCATAAGACATCCAGCTCCTTGAGGTATGGACTGGGTCATAATCTGCATTTGTAAATAATGTGTACACCTTTGGCACTATGTAAGTAATAAACAGAAAAGGGTTTTAATAGCACTAAATGCAAACAAATTATTAATCTTTCAAAACCTGAAAAATTAATAAAAACAAATGAGAACAATTGTTGAGGTGGAATGACAAGACATGTATTAGGTCACAATTAATCCATTTCCCTGACAGCGTAAGAGTGTTCTCTACTGCAGGTTTTATAGCCTTTTGTCCAAAATTATGGCACTTCAACCACGTTCCTGTGGCAACTATTCCACTGACTAAAACATTTTAGTTGGGATGATTTTACAGATATTGAGACTAATTTTTTTCCATTCATACTTTTATCTCATTTCATATTTAAACACCCTTTTATCAAATAATTAACCTCCCTTGTTGGTGTAAACCTGCAACTATCTGAAGGCAACATGCAACCTCCCCAAGTTGTCAATAGGAAAGTTATACACTGGATAGAACGCGGGGTTTGGGATCCATTGCCATGACCGCGCTATATGCGAAGCCGTGCTATAGCGCCGCACCCTCTAGCGAGGGTCCACTGTATTTCTTCACATCAGTCACCACCTGCGATTTTTGGTGGTTTTCTCTGAACGCCATCTTTCCTCCCAGAACGGAACACAACATTTCAGAATGTGGGCTCACTGGAGCCATATGAAGGGACTGTTGATTCCCTGTCCTGTGATATGACTCCTCAGCATATAGATCCAACTATGTCCATGGCATTTTGCTCTCATATCACATTGGAAACTCAATTTCCTGTGCAGCCACTACCTGTGGTCTATTTCAGGGTTACTGTTTGCCAGATTTTTTCCCCTCACAGTGAATCTGTATTTTGGATTATTCTTCCCCAAATGTTCTAGCTAACACTTTCCCAAGTTGAATCTTATTTTATTTTCTGCCCTTTCTAAATCGCCTTTTATTATTTCTCTGTTCTCAATGTACTCACAACCTTTCCTAATGTATTACTATTTGCAAAGTCTGTTCAAGTGCAGTTTAATGCCCTGTGCAGATGCACTCTCCTTTCAGGATAAGAGAAATGAAAAACATAACGGGAGTTGAGGGTTAGAAATTCTAGTGGCAAACACCCAGGTTTTCAAAGCTGAAAACTGATGAGTTTGAGATTATGTCATGTCTATTAACTTTACTTTTGATATTACTATTCTATAATAAAACTACATGCATTTTAGAGATCCTGCATTCTGTGCTTAACACCATTGCATCACATCCCTCTTTCAACATTAATACAAACATTACATTTATTTTAACCATTTAACCAAGAGCAAAAAACGTAATTCAAGAAAAAGGAATAAGAAAATACACTTAGAATAAACCATAATATTATGTTTTAAGTAGGGCAGTTAACTCATGCGATTAACTCAAAAAAATTAATCGTAGTTTTAATTGCACTGTTAAACAATACTAATTGAAATTTATTAAATATGTTGCATGTTTTTCTACATTTTCATATATATAGTATTCTGTGTTTCAATTGAAATCAAAGTGTATATTTATTACAAATATTTGCACGGTAAAAATGATAAACAAAAGATACAGTATTTTTCAATTCACCTCATAGGAGTACTGTAGTACAATCTCTTTATTGTGAAAGTGCAACTTAAAAATGTAGAATGTTTGTGTTACATAACTGCAGTCAAAAAACAAAAAATGTAAAACTTCAGAGCCTACAAGTCCACTCAGTTCTACTTCTTGTGCAGCCAATCGCTAAGACAAACAAGTTTGTTTACATTTACAGGAGATAATGCTGCCCTCTTCTTATTTACGTCAGCAGAAAGTGAGAACACACATTCACATTGCACTTTTGTAGCCAGCATTGCAAGGTATTTACATGCCAGATATGCTAAACATTCGTATGCCTCTTCATGCTTCAGCCACCATTCCAGAAGACATGCTTCCATGCTGATGACGCTCGTTAAAAAAATAATGTGTTAATTAAATTTGTGACTTAAGTCTTTGGGGGAGAATTGTATGTCCCCGGCTCTGTTTTACCTGAATTCTGCCATACATTTCATGTTATAGCAGTCTAGGATGATGACCCAGCACTTTGATCATTTCAAGAACACTTTCACTGCACATTTGACAAAACGCAAAGAAGGTACCAATGTGAGATTTCTAAAGATAGCTACAGCACTCAACCCAAGGTTTAAGAATCTGAAGTGCCTTACAAAAGGCTGAGAGGGATGAGGTGTGGAGCATGCTTTCAGAAGTCTTAAAAGAGCAACACTCCAATGTAGAAACTACAGAACCTGAACCACCAAAAAAGAAAATCAACCTTCTGCTGGTGGCAACTGATTCAGATAATGAAAATAAACATGCATTGGTCCGCACTGCTTTGGACTGTTATCAAGCAGAACCTGTCATCAGCATGGATGCATATCCCCTGGAATAGTGGCTGAAGCATGAAGGGACATATGAATCTTTAGCGCATCTGGCATGTAAATATCTTGTGAGGCCAGCTTCAACAGTGCCATAAGAACGCCTGTTCTCACTCGTGGTGACACTGTAAACAAGAAGCGGGCAGAATTATCTCCTGCAAATGTAAACAAACTTGCTTGTCTAAGCAATTGGCTGAACAAGAAGTAGGACTTAACGGACTTGCAGGCTCTAAAATTTTACATTGTTTTATTTTTGAATGCAGTTTTTTTTGTATATAATTCTATATTTGTAAGTTCTACTTTCATGATAAAGAGATTGCACTACAATACTTGTATTAGGTGTACTGAAAAATGCTATTTTTTGTTTTTTTACAGTGCAAATACATGTAATAAAAAAATAAATATAAAGTGAGCACTGTGCACTTTGTATTCTGTGTTGTAACTGAAATTAATATATTTGAAAATGTTGAAAATATCCAAAAGTATTAAAATAAATGGTATTCTAGTATTGTTTAACAGCGTGATTAATATTTTTAATCGCTTGACAGGCAGCCCTAGTTTTAACATATATACCTCCTGAACTCCTTTGCATAGTTTACCTGTCGTAGCAGTGTCAGATCAGATTTGTTCCCCACAAGAACCACAGGAGTGTCATCAGTGCGCCGAACACGGTAGATGAGCTGTTTGAACTCACGCACTTCATGAAAGCTGCGGCGGTCCGTGATTGAATAACAGATGATAAATCCCTCACCTGCCCTCATGTACTGGTCCCGCATGGCTGTAAACTCTGCCTAGAAAGAAAGTTATATTTCAATTCTTGTACAAACACAGCAGCTATTGATCATCTAGTCCCTGGCAGCCCTCTTTCCATTCTAACAACAGCTATATGCCACGCAACATACTGGTTTGCTTATGCCACACATGGTCCACTGGAAAAAACTGGAGATTTTATGGATTCTCCCTATGTGAAATATTACTTAAACACCTGAAATACACAACTAAAAGTGCAACATGTAGGAGTCACAGTTAAAAGAACGTTATGAACAGTTTGTTTTCTTCCTATTTTTAACGCATCAAAAAAAATATTGTGAAAATTTGGGACCAATATACGAAGCAAATGAAAGGCATAAGTTTCTGTTGCTTCAGGGAATGGGTAAGAATGCTGGCACCTCTTAGTTTGTATATATTATGTATAAAAAAAGAACAATGGAAAAATGGGGAAACAATAAAGCAGGGTACAAAACAAATACAATATGTTGGGGAAATGGGATAATTCCAAAGACAAAACTAGAACAAAGAAAAGACAGAGACAGACAATACATTTTTAAAGGATCTCTGTGAATATGCCTGGCCATTAGTGCCATCCTATTCATATTTTTATTGCTCACATACCTGTCCTGCTGTGTCTAAAATGTCCAAATTTGCAGGTTCATCATCAATCCGTATTCGTATTTTATAAGCATCCTCTGTGGATTTAGAAGAAGAGGGATGGGGGTAACAGAAGTTCAGTAAAATTGCAGTACCTATCTCATGCATACAACGAAATACTACTACTGAGCATTTGATATAAAGCAACAGAAAATACGTTATAAAATCAATTGTAATAATGTAAGAATTCAGTTTTGCGTACCTTAATAAAGACATATGATCTCTCAGACTAATGGGCCTTTCCCAACTGAGGTGAACAGGCAGACAAATAAAATAATCCTAATGGCAGCCACCAACAGCACTGCCAATTTCCTAAAACAGGATAAATTACTAGGAGTATGTCAACACAACAAGCACAACTATGCCACTGTAGTGTAGACACTGACTACAGCAATGGAAGGGGTGTTTCCGTCACCATAGTAAAATCACCCCCTTGAGAGGCAGTAGCTAATTTGATGAAATAATTCTTCCGTCAACCTTACTGCGTCTACAATAGAGGTTAAGTCATCCTAAATATGTTGCATAGGGCATGAATTTTTCACAGTCCTGTGAGACATAGCTTGGCTGACCTGAGTTTCAGGTGTAGCCCATGCCTTAGAAAGAAACCGATCTTTCCCTCCAAATTAAACTAACCCAATTAAAAAAAAGTCACCAAAAGGTGCTCAGATGTTACCGTCATGGGCACGCTATAAGAACCTGAATAGAAAAGTAAGTTCTCCTTTCCGTTAGATCAGATTCTCCTATCATGACTAATGGGCTGAGTGAAAACTCCAAAAGATGTAGACTGAATAAAACAGTCAGATCTCAAAACTAGCAACAACACTTTATTTGGAGACAAAGATTGCAGAAGTTCCTGATCCATGGCTAAGGCTCCTACGTGCCACAGTAATGCAAATAAAAAACAACAGTAATATCCTACAGGATTTTGAAAAATCATGGTGCCATGGGTGGTGGGTATCAAAGGTGGGGGGGGAGGCTGTGCCTCCCCAAACAGCCTTGCATGGCCCTGGCCATGCTCCACCCCCAGGCCCTTTCCTGCTTCCCGTTCCTAGGCTGTGCGCTGTGGGGGACTCTCCCCCCTCCAGTGGCCAGAGTCCCAGGCTGCGGGACAAATGGGGGCCGGCCTGCACTCCGGGGCTGGGAGAGGGAGGCTGCGCCACCTTCCAGGCACGCCAGGGCTGGGCCACACCACCTGCTCACCCGCCCAGCACTTTGGGGCTGGGGGGGGCATGCCACCAGCTCACCGCCCAGCGCTCTGGGGCTGGTGGCGCTCAGGCAGGCTGGGGAGAGGGGGAAGAGGGGAGCTGTCTGCCATGCCAGGATGGGGGGGAAACAGGACTCTGGGCTCCGGCGGGAGGGGCAGGACCTCGGGCAGAAGGGATGGTCCGAGACGGGGACTAGCCTCCCTGAGCCCGGGGTTCACCCGCCGCCCACGCATGGTGCTTTGTAGATACTGGTTTGGAATATTTTCTTTGCTGAGGCAAGTTCTCTCAGCACAGAAGTTAGTGTTGCCTTGAGAGGGGCGGGGTAAAAAGTAGTGGGAGAGAGATAAACCTTCTTGAAAACAAGTAACTGGTCAGACTAGAGCAGGGGTGGGCAAACTTTTTGGCCCGAGGGCCACATCTGGGTGGGGAATGAATGCAGGGCCATGAATGTAGGGCTGGGGCAGGGGGTTGAGGTGCAGGAGGGGAGCGGGGTGCAGGAGGGGGCTCACGGCAGGGGGCTGGGGTGCAGGAGGGCGTGAGGACTGCGGGAAGGGGCTCAAGGCAGGGGGTTGGGGTGCAGGCTCCGGCCCGGTGCCTCTCACCTCGAGCAGCTCCAGGGTGGCAGCAGGGCTAAGGCAAGCTGTGGAAGTGGCGAGCTCCTGGAAGTGGCCAGCATGTCCTACAGTTGCTCCGCCGCACACTGCCCTCACATGCTAGTACTACCCCTGAAGCTCCCATTGGCCGCTGTTTCCCGTTCCCGGCCAATGGGAGCTGCGGAAGGCAGTGCCTGGAGGCAAGGGCAGTGCATGGAGCCCTCTGCCCCCCCATTCCCCAGGGGCAGCAGGTACATGGTGCTGGCCGCTTCTGTGAGCAGTGTGGGGCCAGGGCAGGCAGGGAGCCTGCCTTAGTCCTGTTGCGCCACGGGGCTGGCAACCCTGTGGGCTGGACTGAAAGCCCTGACAGGCTGGATCCAGCCCATGGGCCGAACTTTGCCCTCCCTTGGACTAGAGCCACCTCTGCATGGTGGGATCCAGGGAGGAGTGCCACCTCCACCCCGATTCACCTCAGCAGGCCACCCAGCCTGTTGGGGAGGAGGGAACCTACAAATTATAACTCAAAGGTGGGGGGCTTATGTCAAAAAGTTTGAAAACAGCTTAGGGTGCAGGGAGGGGGTAGCTAGGGGCTGTGTGCAGGCAGGGGGGTAGCTCAGGGAGAAGGGTACGAGGGGCTATGTGTGGGCAGGGCGTAGCTCAGGGTGCAGGGAAGGAGGTATTAGGGGCTGTGTGCTGGGAGGGCTCCCCTGCGGCCCCTGTTCCCGGAGGGGTCTGCCAGCCATGGAGCCGGGTCTCCCCACTCAGACCGCTCTTACCGGCTGCCTCTGCGGGAGCAAAGGGGGCTGGCAGCTGAGGAGCAGCTTCAACCTGAGGCACCAGCAGGAGATGAGAGAACACTGCTGCTCCCTGCTCCATGGCACCAGCCACAGCAGCAGCTGCCCCGCACTGCCTGGCTCTGGCCAGGCAGCGGGGAGAGGAAATGGGGGGTGGGCGGGGGAAGGTGTGGAACTGCCCCCAGGACTGCCCTGCTCTTGCAATGCCCTCCAGGTTCCCAACTCGGCTCAGGGCTTCTGCCCCACAGGGAGCACCCATGCTTGGGGCTCCAGGATTCAGCCCCGCAGCCTCCTGGCTTCAGCCCCATGGGGGGCGCTGAGAATTGGGGCTTCAGTTCCACGTCTCCCAGCTTCAGTCCCGTGGGGCCATTAGGGCTCGGGCTCCAAGGACTCCTTGAAAGGGCTCATGGACCCCCACTTGAGAATTGCTGTTTTAAATGACTAAAATTCAAGAATGTATGCCTCTAGAGTCACCTACTAAAGAAAAGTTAAGTTAGCTGGCTCTGCTAGTTCTCCTGGCTTGTATGTGGAAGGGTAAATCTGTTGACTCAATTTCGACAAAAGACATGGGAAAATCAAATGGAACACACAAGAGATAATTTAGCTGAACAGAAGCATCTTGGGCAGTTACTCTCCTCCTTCTTTTAATCTGCCACACATTTATAAAAAGTAGCAATAACAAAAGGACACAAAGGCAGTAATGTACGACTGAAACTATCACACTGCACAGCAAAAATGGTATGACAGAAGAGTTGATGGCCATCAAGAGGTCTTATTTTTATTATTAGTCTGTTAATTGTGACTGGTAGTTAACTTATCTTAGTCTTTTAACTTTTTCTGCAAGTATTTAATAATACCTAGCTCTTATATAGCACTTTTCACCAGAAGATCTCAAAATACTTACAGGGAGATAAAGTATCACCACCTCCATTTTACAGATGGAGAAATTGATTCATAGATTCCAAAAAAAAAAAAAAAAAGCCAGAAGGGACCATTGTGATCATCTTTCTGGTCTGACCTCCTGAACAACATAGGCCATAGAAATTCCACAAAATAATTCTTAGAGTTCATCTTTTAAAAAAAGCTTCCAATCTTGATTTAAAAAATGATCAGTGATGGAGAATCCACCATGAACCTTATAAATTGCTCCAAAAATGTACACCTCATTTCCAGCATGAATTTGTCTAGGTTCAACTTCCAACCATTGGATTGCTTTATACCTTTATCTGCTAGATTGAAGAACCCATTATTAATTATTTGTTCTTCACGCAGAGAACAAATGGACAAATCAGGTTATCCCTTAAGATTTTCTTTATTAAGCTAGATTGACCTACTTAAATCGATTTATCACTATAATCCGGGTTTCTAATTCCCATGAATCTCACTGCTCTTCCATGAACTCTCTCCAATTTTTCAACATTCTCCTTGAATTGTAGAAGCCAGGTCGGGATACAGTATTTCAGCAGTGACACCAGTGCCAAATACAAGTTAAATAACTTCTTTACTTGTACTCAAGTTTATACTCTTTATGCACTGCAGGATCACATTACCCTTTTGGCCAAAGCATTGAACTGAAAGCTCATGTTCATCAGCTGATTATCCACAATGACACCCAAATCTTTTTTAGAGTCACTGCTACTCAAGATAGAGTCTCCCATCCTGAGAGTGTGACCTACAACATTTGTCCCCTAGATTACCTATATACATTTAGCCGTATTCAAACACATAGTATGCTTGTGCCCAGTTTACGAAGTGATCCAGATCACTCTGTACTAGTGTCCTCTTCATTGTTTACCATTCACCCAATTTGTATCATGAGTCAACTTTATCAGTGATGATTTTGTTTTCTTCCAGGTCACTGCTAAAAATGTTAAATAGCACAGGGCCAAGAACAGATCCCTGCAGAAGCCTACTAGAAACACACATGCTCAGTGAGGATTCCCCATTTACAATTACATTTTCAGACCTAACAGTTTGACAGCTTTTAATCCATTCAGTGTGTGCCATGTTAACTTTGTACTGCTCTATTTTTTTTTAATAAAAATGTTGAGAGGCATGAGCTTGAACTATTACCTTTATCAACCAATCTTGTAATCTCATCAAAAAAAATACCAAGTTAGTTGGACAGGATCTATTTTCCATAAGCTCACGTTGACTGGCATTCATTATAGACGATTTAAACTCCCATACCATCTGTTCCATTACCTTGCCCAGGATTGATGTCAGACTGATTAGCCTATAATTATGCATATCATCCCATTTAAATACTGGCACAACATTAGCTTTCTTGCAGACTTCTGGAACTTCCCTACTGTTATACAATTTAATTAAAATCAACATGAATGGTCCAGCGAGCTCCTCAGAGAGCTCTTTTAAAATTCTTGGATGAAAGTTATCCAGACTTGCTGATTTTAAAATGTCTAACTTTATAGTACCTGCTGTTTACTCCTGGCGGAATTCTGCGCCACTGCGCAATGCAGAATTTGTGCAGAAATTAACGTTGTATGCGCAGAATTTTCTGTAAATAACTTTAAAGATCTGGTCATTAGTCCTGTTCCTAGCACAGCTCACAATCCTCTTTGCGGACTTTGGACTCGTAACAACTTGTCTAGCTATTACTAACATGATTATGAATGCTTTCCTTGCAGCTGAGTTTCTGGTTTTCTTTAGAGTATAAGGTTCATGGTAAATGATTCCACAAAAGCTATTTTTTAACTTGCAAAGCAGAGACAGATGTTGGAGAGGTTTTTCTTACCAATGGTAGGATCATGGTCCTCTGGGAACCGGTGGCTGATGAACTGCATGGTCATAGCTGAAAATTAACATTGGATAACTACAATTACACAGGTGATTTCCAGTCGTCCTGACTAACCTCACAGGTGTAGGTGGGGACATGATAACGGACAAAATATTTAGAATTACTGATTACACAGAAACATTTAAATTATACAACTGGCATACTATTTTGGCATTCACTAAAAATCGGAGCACTTCATAAGGAAAATGCATTTTGTTCACCCTAAATCGCAAAGGTGATATGGTAAAATGTACTTATCAGTAAGACTACGTTTTAGTCACGGGTATTTTTTAGTAAAAGTCATGGCCCGTGACCTGTCTGTGACTTGTATTATATAGCCCCTGACAAAATCTTGGATGTTCGGGGGCATCGTGCCACCTGGGGACGCTGTGGTTGCTCGGGGTGGGGGAGGGGAGAAGGCTGAGGGGTGCCATGGGTGCTTGGGGGAGGGTACCCCTGCTGGTGCTGGGGGGTAGGGTGGATGAGGCTGGCAGGCTCCCTACCCGACTCCGCGCAGCTCCCGGGAAGCGGCGACAAGTCCTTTGGCTCCTAGGCGGAAGTGCGGCCAGGGAGCTCTGTGCGCTTCCTCCATCCTGAGCGCTGGCTCCACAGCTCCCATTCGCTGGAAACCATGGGCAATGAGAGCTGTGGGGGCAGTGCCTGCAGGCAGAGGCAGCATGCAGAGCCACCTGACCACACCTCCGCCTAGGAGCCATGCGAGGGACATGTCACCGCTTCCGGGGAGCCGCCCGAGGTAAATGCCTCCCGTGCCCCAACCCCCTGCCCCAGCCCTGAGCCCCCTTCCACACCCAAACTCCTGCTTGGGCATGGGGGCGGTGGCCCAAGACTGCCCCAGGCACGGCCGATGCTGCTGGCCCAGGGATTGGGCCGGAATCCATGACAGACTCACAGCCTTACTTATCAGTATGTAACTGAACTATATTCTCACCTATTGCCTATCATTTTCATGTATGGGGCTACCAGCTTAAAATGGTTTACTAAATTAAACAATGTCTTACAGATACAACATATTAGAACTCTGCAGTGTTTACGATCCTTACCCCTCAAATATTAACTCTTAAATTTAACACAGACTGCTGTATTACAGTTTAATCAATCCTAATCAAGGATTTTCACAGGTATACTTTCAATTACTGAGAATACAAAAGGTAGGAAGTGAGGAAAAATATATTTTTAAAAATCTCAAACCAACCCTTATGTAATTGGCCTCTACAATGAAGCAAAGCTGTAGCTCACGAAAACTTATGCTCTAATAAATTTGTTAGTCTCTAAAGTGTCACAAGTACTTCCTTTCTTTTTAAGGATACAGACTAACACGGCTGCTACTCTGAAACCTGACGCCTGAAGAAGATCTCTGTGTCACTCAAAAGCTTGTCTCTCACCAACAGAAAGATACTACCTCAGCCAGCTTGTCCCCCTCACAGTGGGTACCTCCATAGTATAGCAGCAAGCAAACCCATTCTTCACCCATGGGAGCCACCGCTCTCAGCAGTGACTGAGATTAAAGCCTAACGCTCTGCCCCATTACAGACCTTGACCCAGCGCCTGCAACGGTGCCAGACAGAGGTCCCCACCTCGACCGGCCCTCAGGGCTCGGAAACGTCCCGCGGGACAGCCTCTTCCCCCGAGTCCTGAACCAAAGGGCGCCACACCCCAGCAGGCCCGAGACACCCACCGCTCTTGCCCACGCCTCCAGCTCCCAGCATCACCAATTTATACTCGCGGGATTGTCCCAAGGCGCCACCGCCCTGGCGGGCTCCAGAGTCCATCTCCCCCGGCGCCAGGGAAAGCGCCGCCGCCTGCAAGGAGAAAAGAGTGTGTGTCAAAAACCGGCCGGGAAGGGGTGGAGCGGGCCGGAGCCACGGGGTCTCCACAGGCTCTCTCCGCCCCGTCCCGCGTCAATCCGAGACGGGCTGCATCTCCCCCACCCCAAAACTCGCAAGCGCGGGCGCCCGAACTCACCGCGTCAGGGACGCCGGGCTTTTCCGCGTTGCATCCTGCCGCTCTCACTGACAGGGCAGGACCCCACCGGCCCAGGACCGGCGCACCACCGCTTCGGCCCCTTCTCAGAGCAAACCAAAATGGCTGCGGCAGCAACTTTGCTGCCTTAGGCCCAGCGAGCGCTTCATGCCCCGCCCGCGCATAGGCCCGCCCCTTCCGTGTATGGAGGGCATCGGGAGCAAGGGCAGCGCTGCGCCCAAAGGTGGGAGAGGGACTGTCCCTGACTCCTTCGCTGCCGGGCCTTTGTCTTTTGAGCAAATTGCTTACCTTCCTCGATTCTTCTCAAACATCATCTCCTAGTGAAAAACAGCCTTTTGTGTATAACTTTAATAGGTGGTCAGGCTGATCAGCGGGGTGATCTTATACAGCTGAAACTCACTTCCTTTCCCCAGCCACCACACATCATCTAAGCATTTAATTTTAAAAGTAAATTTACTCTGCCAGTTTCTGGCTTTTGTACATTTATTTCTGCTAACAATTAAAGTAAAAAAGACTGGTAGTTTCTACCTACCTCGCTATAATTAGCAAACAAACAAACATGGGTATGGTGAAATTTCAAAACACTGGGAAACTATTAGACCCAGAGTCTTGCCCTCTTGACTTTGATTTCAGTGGAACTACTCACCCACTTAAAGTTAGGCATGTGCAGGACTGGGGTTTATTAAACGTAATTTATGGGAATTGGTGTCAAGGTTCCCTCCCCACGCTGAACTCTAGGGTACAGATGTGGGGACCCACATGAAAGACCCCATATGCTTATTTCTAGGAGCTTAGGTTAAAAACTTCCCCAAGATACAAATCCTTCCTTGTCCTAGGATGGGTACTAGCTGCCACCACCAAGTGAGTTAGACAAAGATTCAGGAAAAGGACCACTTGGCATTCCTGTTTCCCTAAAATATCCCTCCTTCACCCCCTTTCCTGGGGAGGCTTGAGAATAATCTACCAAATAGGTAAACCGGGTGAGCACAGACCAGACCCTTGGTTTTTAGGACTCTAAAAACCAATCAGATTCTTAAAAAAACAGAACTTCATTATAAAGAAAAAGAAGAAACACCTCTGTAAAATCAGGATGGAAGGTAATTTTACAGGGTAATAAGATTCAAAACACAGAGGATCCCCCTCTCGGCAAAACTTTAAAGTTACAAAAAACAGGGATAAACCTCCCTCTTAGCACAGGGAAAATTCACAAGCTAAAACAAAAAGATACTCTAATGCATTTCCTTGCTATTACTTACTATTTCTGTAAATTAGATGTATTATTCAGTAGGAGCTAGATTACTTGCTTGGCCTCTCTCTCTCAGAGAGAACACACACAAAGAGACAAAGCAAAAACCTTCCCCCCACAGATTTGAAAGTATCTTCTCTCCTTATTGGTCCTTTTCCTCAGGTGCCAACCAGGTTATCTGAGCTTCTTAACCCTTTACAGGTAAAGGAGGGATTTTATGCTACCTTTAGCTGTATGTTTATGACACTAATCTAGCTCCTACTGAATGATACATCTAATTTACAGAAATAGTAAGTATCATTCAGTAGGAGCTAGATTATAGTGTCATAAACATACAGCTAACTTACAGAAAGGTTTTTGCTTTGTCTCTGTGTGTGTTCTCTCTGAGACAAAGAGAGAGGCCAAGCAAGTATATTTTATTTTTATATATATATATATATATATATAAAAAAAATTCTGATGCTACAGAATTTTTTTATTTTATATTATATATATATATATATAAAAATCAAACCCAATAATAAAAGTCCTGCCAAACCAAAGCACTACACTGCATACACAATTCTGCCCTTGTACAGAGGATATGAGAGAGAAGAAAAATTACACGACAGAAGTTAGTCACCTTGCTTAATGCACTACCGAAGGGGGCTCAGATATTGCAGTGTTGAGGGTAGCAAAAGAACCTAAATAGAACAGAACAAAAACTTCTATTTTTTTTAATCATAGACCAAATTTAAGTGGAGAATTTCCTTTAAATTTTTTTGTTTCTAGATTGCCTGCTACTACAAATGAGCAAAACTAAATGGTTCAACTGGTTTAAAAATATCCATTTTCTGATACTATTTTAAAAGGTGCTATGTCTGTCCCATTGTTTTTCTGCTCCTTTGCACTGACAACACACAAAGTTCTGTCAAATGGAAAAAAATAAGCTACTGCTAATGTCCAGTTATGGTAGTCTTAGCTACCTGTAACAATAAAAAGGTACAATATTTTCAGACAGAAAAAAGTGATTTTCAAGTTGTCCCCCATTAAAAACGGTTAATAAGGTTTTAAAACCTTTTTAAAAGCTTTTCTTAGTGAGTAAGAATATTTCACCGAAGTCTGTGTCTGTTAAAACACCAAGTTAAGGGCTAGACAGAGGTGGTCACCATTCCAGCCCCAGGTGCATGTGCTGTACCCTAGAAAGTTATCTGACAGAGCTGAAGAAAAAAGATGGAAGCAAAAGGAATATTTGTACATTTATTTATAAGGAAATTATGTTTCTATAATTATTTACAACATGTAGGAAACCAGAGAATAAGTTTATACAAAGCCAGCCAGCCTGCAAGGTAGTCAAAATGTGTAAAAGTTACACTTATTACAATACTTCAAACTATTACTCATGTTTCAAATGCAGACCCGCACCTCCATTTACATTGTGTCCCACCACAGATTAGTGGATTCACACATCAATGTTATCAATACAAAAGAGTAATCTTTTGGCAACAGCTTGCCATGATAAGAAAGGCCCCTTTGCAGTTCCAGTCACTGTAAACAATCCACAATTTATTCAGAGGTTTCGCTTCTGTGCTTCAGTGTCATAGCAGTGCTTGCAATCAGGTCTTTGGAGATACACAAACCAGGATGCTATATTACTTTGTTAAACAGTCATAAAACAAAACTGGTGGAAGCAGACAGAAATTAACAGACGGACACCTACATGACAAGTAGTATCACATGGACCAGCTGAAGAAGGTTAGAGTGTACATACCACTGATATACCAAATATGTCCAAGTATTAGTAGCAAGCCAAATCCACCCAAAATAGAAAATTATGGGGAAAACCTATATTCCCCCCCCCCCCCAAACCCAAGAAATTTGCCTAGAACCAAAAGTTATTTTGAGTTACTGAAATTGCATTTTGGAATTAAGGGGGGTAAGGGGGGAAACACACACACATGGGAGCAGCTTAAAATAAATAAAATTAGCAATTTAAGGAAACATGATCTTAAAAATTAATTGTGTAATGCATAGATTTTCCTTTCTCCAGTGAAAGTCCAAACATTGAGGACATCTGTTGTCACCACTGACCAACACAAGTTGACAAAAGGAAAATTACTTAAAATAAACACACAAAATCTGTATTTAAGTCAGCCTGGCTGTCTGTCTCCATTTCTCAAGCTATCCAGGGCAAGTGGAAAATGCAGGGGGAGCGACATACCTCCCTGTTCTTGTTCTGTGAGCACATTCCCTCACTGTATAAAAAGTCCGTGCTGCACTGAGTTTGTAATTTCAAATAACTTTTCATAGATGACAAATTCACTGCAGAAATATGGATTGTAAAAATATAATAGAATCCCTTTCAAAAGGGAATAGTGCACCTTTAGCAGCTTCTGCAAAGGTAAGAACAATGTACATTTGCAAAGTTCGTTTTGTAATATACATGCATTATTGCTAGAGGAAAAAAAGGTGTAACTGAGGGTACAAAAACTGTTCTGTAGCTTCTATGGTGCCATCCAAAATGGCATCTGTTGTTTAGCTCGTTGTTGTGAGGAAGGATACTGGTATCCCAAACTCCATGCCTGTGAAAAAGTACTTGCATTTTTATGGCCACCATGTTCCTCTTCTTCATCTGATGAATCTCCAGTATAAGACACCAATCCAAACCCCTTTTCAGCCGTTTTCATCTTCTTAGCTGGATGATCTAGAGGGAAAAAAAACATCTCCCCCCCCCCCGCCCCGAGAAGGAAGAAAAAGATAAAAATACCCCAAACAAGTTAATAAATAAAAAAAAGACGTTAATTATAAATTGTTAGTTGGACACCATTTTGAGGTCACAGGGTCAGTGGTCACCCAAGGTCGGATGTCACACGAGACAGCACCAGCAACAGCACATGTGATCCATCAGAACCATGTAAGAGAGCAGAGAAAGAAAAAAGAAACACAAAAGAAAGGTAAAGTTAGCAAATGAGTTTAAGTGACGGCAATTTCACCGTTAAGAGATAAATATGTAAAGAAAAGTCCAAATTTAATCATAAGAAGTCTAATACAATGGCAAACTCTGGCATCAATATTGGGGAAAAACTGAGGTTAAATATACTGTGTCTGCAGCTCTTGGATACAAGGAAATGTGCAACTTTCAGAGCACTTACAAGAACAAGGATTTAAAATGTTCTCTCAAGTAGCGAATATTTGATGCTACAGAATCCTATGAAAAGATGGAATCCACTAAGGATTTCTGTTAGTTGTGGACCACTTTGGGAGAATGTCTACTAGACACATGGCTTATGTTAGTGATTGTCTTAATATACAGAGCTATACAATTTGAGCCTGATGGGAATGTAAAACTATATGATATACCAGTGTTACAGAGCAATTTCTTATCAGCTGTGCCTGGGCGGATTATCAAAATTAAAAAAAAAACAAAAACAAAAAAGAGGCCTTCTTCTTTCTTTCAAATTAGGAGTTACACATATCACAGTTCCCAAGGTTTTTCTAACACTCACTTAAATATTTACCTTAGCTCTCAGAAACTAGGTATCTCATGTAAGAAATGCATGGTTTAAAGCCAGTGGAACATGCCCATCTTCTCACTTAGAGTTGCAATCCCAAGGACAGCCCAGAATTGACTGGGCATTTCAGTATTTGCCAAAGTCAGCATTATATCAGTACCTTGCAAGTCAAACTTGCTTTTGCATATGAATTTGTTTTGTCCATTGTGCTCACCGTGGTTGCCCAATAAGGACCCCGATCCATTTCTTTCTTCGGATTCGGTTTTCATTCCGGTCACTGGAAAAGCTGGTGGAGGCATCAACTGCCTGTTTTAATAAAAGTATTATTTCATTAAATTAAATAATTTAGTAATGTTTAAAATAATTATTGACCTATTTGATTAATTTAATTATTCAATAATTAAGCAATATAAAGTATTGGGTTAGGAGGGATTTAAAGGGGGGGGGGGTGTAAAGTTATACAACATGGGATTGGAGTGAATTCTAACATCTTGCTGAAGATCTACCAGAAACAGATTAACATTATCTTATGATTTTAAAGGAAAGATCCTGCTTGCATGATGTTTTCCCCATCAAGCACAACAACAAACTAGGTAGATGGGCCATCTCACGGATAGCTCACCAAGATTAAGTTTCCAGATAACTTGACAATCTGATCCCTTATATTTCAAAATACCTAAGAAAGTTATTCACTTAGTTCTAAAGAAGATTTGAGAGTTTTTAAAACTTTACCAATATCCCAGATGTATTTTTTCATGTCCTCAAATAAGATCTAGAACATTATTTCTCAACCTCTCTGAACTGACAATTCCTCATTTGAAGTAGAAAAAAAATATTGCAACAACTTCACATTTAGTAAACATCTCAGTGAGAAGCAAACATAATTTGTGAGTGTTTCAAGATGTTGACAGAGAATACTTAACCTTGAAGGTAAGGGTGTGCAGGAAGTGGGAACCAAGATCATCTTTAGATAAGAAAATTTTCAGTGCCTCAGAACCCTTCTGATTGGCTTTTGTGACCCCTGCGTGGGTCACAGCCCACAATTTGAGAAACACTGATTTAGAAGTTCAACTTTTCTTTAGGATTAACAAATATGACTGTAATCCTTTCGTACTTTAGTTAAACACAACATTTACCTGTCCCTCTCTCTCTCCTTTCCTGAGGAACTTGCTGGCTTCGATCCCGCCCCATCGATTTCACTCTGACTGGAGAAGCCTGTACCTAAATTAGTCATATGAATGGGTCCATGCTATGAGCAGAAAAACACATGGCATTAGCAAATCTACAACTGTGATATAAGCTACAGCTCCTTAATGAAAATGTCAGGAAGACCAACCTTTCGGAGTATATTGCAAACTACAGACTGGGTTTAATATTTCTAATTTTCTGGGTCTAATATTTTTGTGATTGCCCTATACATAAGAGATCAGGAAATATCTACTGCTCTCTAGTGTAGTTATTCCAAATGTTTTTCCCTACTGTATCCTGAACAAGATAACTTATGTATATAAACATCTATGGATTGTCACAAAGAATTTTGTATTGCATCTGTAACCACAGTGTCTAAGCCCAGATTTTTAAAGGTATTCAGACTCTTAAGTGCTTTAATCCCTTTTGAAAATTAAATTTAGGCTCCCGAACCAGTTATACGTTGCAATGCTGAGCACTGCAATACCTAAACAATCTCGGCCCAAGTGCTGAGGTAGAAGAGACCTTACACATCATCTAACCCATCTTCCCCACACTGCTCGATTGTACTGCCATTAAGCAGCCAGACAACTATCTACTTCCTTCATAGGCTAAAACAGAATGCTACTTGAAACACCAATTTTCACGTCACATACATTTGTGGGTGCAAACATGTCTGCCATTTGAGATTCTGATCCTGAGTAATTTTTTAAATGTTTTCTGCCAAAACAGCCTTTTAAATGCAAGTTCGGTTAAATTTTACCAGGGGCAATTTGGACTCAGGAGAATACTTCAGGCATGAGAAGGCACTTTTCCATGGTGCAAACTTCCCTTACACATGGAAGTGTCTGAGGAAAAGTTGTAAATTATTTTTTATTAAATTAAATATGGCTGTTTGTATGGAGTAAGATTTTTATCTCATAACTTTATGCCTCATGCTATCTCAAACAATCCTCCTAACTACTAAAACTGCTAGAAACCTGAATAGAAGATTCTGGAAGCAATCAATATACTTTGTCTCACAACAAAAGCTACAATTGCTTTTCATTATGGAAGACTGTGAAAAGGAAAGATTTAATTTTTGTCTGAAAGAAATGGGAGGCACTAGATGCAAATGGTGCATCTATTCCAAAGAACAGAAGTGTGAAGTCTCATCTTCATCACTCATGATTAAATTTTAAGTTCTATTTAATAATTCACTAGCATCTCCTAAAGTGACAGTCATGAAACAACTCAAACTATATTAAGAACGATCAATTTACAGCCAAGTCTCTTCGTAGGGAAGGGAATTGGAGGCAGGTACTAAAATTGCTTATTTTATTCCACCTGGTATCCCAGGAGTCCTGACTCTCTCTCATCTGGTAGCTCCTCAGTGAAGCGCCTCTTTTGGCCCTGAGGCTGTGGTTGGACTTGTGGCGGTGTAGCAGTCGGCAAGGTTGTTTTTACTGGGGCAGCAGGAAGAAAAGGCCCACTCAGCGGACTCTAGTGACCACAAAAATTAAAAATATAGCATGTAAGAATCTGATATTACACTAACAAAGATAACGGTTTAAACTAATTAAAGTTTACACAAAGGAATAAAATACACTTCAGTACTTTCTCCTCATAAGTACTAAAAAGGCAAATAATTTAAAAATTGTATTTAGTTTAAAGGCCCACTAAGTAGCGAAATTGTGGAATGCTATCTTAAAGTGATAGCTATTCAAACCTACTCTACCAGTGCAACTGTAGTGCAGTTTATGAAAATGCCTGTGGTAATTAAAATTATTTCCAACATTAACACAGATAATGGGAATTCAAGAAATTTCTGCCTGACTAATGGATACATGCTATGAATGGAGTTGTCATCTCTTAGGTGATTGTAGCAGTACATGACTCAAAGAGACCCAGCAAAATAGCAGACGTATTTTATACAAGCATATCCTGAAGAAGAAAGTCATCTTGAGTCTTAGAGCTACTATAAAAATTTCTCTATTAGAGGCAGAAACTTGTTAGCCAAGAACTTTAGGCCAAGTTACACATCCCTTTCTCTACCTGGCCGGTGCTAGCTGGAGGTTGTACTTGTGAAATTGGGTACTGTGTGGGCACAGGTGGTACTCCTGTGGGTAATGTTGTCAACACTCCAGGTGCCAGTGGCACTGAAGGTGGTACTATGCCTGGTACTCCATAAGGTGGTTGAACTGGCTGCTGAGGAGGAGGAACAACAGGGTAACCAGACTGGTAGCCATTGGATGGATAGTATGATGGCTGAGGAGGTATGCTATTTATAGCAGCAGGTTGTGTGAAACCTGGTGAGGAGAAAAAAAATAAAAATAATTACTTCTAAATCAGCTGCAGAATCTAAAAAAAATGTAATTGACGAGGAAAGGTAAAGAAGATAAATGAGGGGAAAGACTTTCAAAATTGACAGGGAAAAATAAGACTGTTGCCCAATACCATCTGACTGGAATATATGTAAGTGTAAATATTGCTCATAGAAACAATGTAACTTGCAAACTTCAAAGATATTAACACATACCTGCTAAAGGTACTGCAGTGGTTATTTGATTGACAAATCGGGAGTATTCAGCATGAACCTTCAAAGGACATTAATAGATTAGCAAATAAATGTATACCATGAACCATGTCAGACTAGCTCTTAGTGGGGCAAAGAATATTTCTTACTACATATTTATCCAGCAACTAGCACAATGTGGCCCTGACTCTGGGTTCTACCAAGAGCACAGTAATGATAATGAACCAAGCAATAAAAGGAAAAGGACAAAACTAAGTCACTGGTATGGCATGGCAGCATGACAGATTTTTACCAGAGATGTATTGCTGGAGTCACTAAAGGTTAGATATGACATTCTGAAATATTTTTATCCTTAGAAGGGATGCAGAACTCCTCTGGCGGGGGGTGGGGAGTAAACTCCTCCGCAGAACTCCTCCTGTTCCTGGACTGCAGCAGGGAAGAGTGAGAGAGCTCTTCTCCCCCGCGGCTGCAAAGGGGAGAGAGAACTCCATCAGCCCTGGGGCTGTGGCGGGGAGAGCGCAGGGCTAGAGAAGTTCCACTCTTCCCGCCGCAGTCCAGGGGCAGAAGGAGTTCTGCTTTCCCAGGGCTGATGTGGGGAGAGAGGAGCTCTCTCGCTCTCCCTGCCACAGCCCAGGAGCAAAAAGAGTTCTGTATCCCCCACTCATTACTGGGAGGGCCCATATCACTGCTTCCCCCTCTTGCACACACCCCTGCTCAAAGCCAGTTGTTTCCTTGAAACATACCACCACCAGCATGTCAAAGCTTATGAAAAGTTTTGCCGAGAGCATAATAAAAGCAGTTACAACACTGAGGCATAGCAGAGCTAAAAGGGACCCTGCAATCTCATATTTATGGGAATAAGCCACCATTAAAAGTCACTTACAGTTTGTAATAGATTCTCACACAGCTTTTTGGCAGCTGCCAGACCTTCTGGTTTTGGATGACTGAAAAAACAAGAGTCAGGAACTTGAAAAAAAGTGCATTAGTGGTCTTGCTCTTTTATGACTGAATTTTATGACTAGACTTGGGTGCTTCTTCCTCTTTACTTCCTCCATTGGGTAGCGCAGTACCAGGCCTTTTCCCTCTCCCTTCATATAGGTGATCAACTGCTTGTCTGCTCAACAGCACATCTAGACCTCTGAACTTTCATTTAGAAAGTAAATGTGCCCCCACTTCCTTTTACAATGAAAGTTCAAAGTACAGGAAGTACTACAGAGGTCAGTGACCTGATTGAAAGAAGAACATTGTGTTTTCCTTTTAAATTCTACCACTTGTAAGATACTATCAGTCAACATTAAAAGGAAAATTCTACATTCTTCCTGTAGCCCATCTTCTGCTCTCAGTAACAATTTGATGGTGCTTAGAGTGTATAGACGTAGCGTTTTATGAAACATTTAAACGGGGGCATAACATCTCTTTCTAAACAAATCCAACTAGAACTACACTGTACTGTGTTCTTGTGCAAAGCAGTAAGTTAAGATTAAACTGCATGCACTTTTACCTCTTAATAAAAGCAGTTGCTACATTAGACAGTGTTTCATTCAAGCTTACTCAGCTGTCAGATGAAGATATTTCTATGCTTTCAGCATAACCTGAAATTACATTCCGAATGACTAGATCGCACAGCTTGTTAAAATTACCCATACCTTATGTAGATGTACATAGGTTCAAAGGCTTCTCTGCCTGAAGCTGGCTCTATGCAGCCTGAGCCCTTCCCACGTAGGAAGACCTTGGCACCAGTCTCAATTTGAATGTGTTGTAAATAGGAGCAGCCAGGCCCTTCCACCTTTTCCTTCACATTAAATGTAGGTACAGCATGTTCCAGACCAACAAATAATTTGTCCTGAACGTAATGCATCTGCAAACATACCAGTAGACAGCTAATCATTCTATGTATAAAGTTTACAACTCATTTCAAAGGATAACTATTCTGACTTCTGTAGGAGGAAGTTTAAATGTTGGATGGTACAGTCAGTCCTCTGCTCTTCTGTAAGTAGGACTGCTCTCTCCGTCCCCTTCCTCTAGGAGGATGGTATCAGCAGAGCCCCACTTTACAGACTCCACCTTGTTAATCCTCCAGTTATCACAGCGAATAAGAGTTTAAAAAGACAAATTTATAAATGGATAAATCTTCAATATGAGCATAAAATACTATAAGAATCACAGGTATGCATTACATACCCCTGATTGGAATGGAGGCTTCTGGCCAACAGCGGAAGACAGTTGGGCAATGGGAGCAGGCTGGTGATAAACGGTAACTGTAGCTCCATTGAAAGTTGGACTGGAACCAGTGGCAGCTTTCACTACTCCATTAGTAATTATTTCTTTAATTCGGTTTACAGCTCCTGTTGGGTATAACACAATACCACTTTAATTTCAGGAAAAGCATCCTACCAAATGACTAGATCTTCGGGTTCTTCATACATTAAATCCTTTCCTTTGATTGGACTACCCAAGCCAGAAACCTGCTCTTGCTGTAAACAATATCTGCATTACTGGCTTGCCTGATGTTAATGCCTTGATATTACATACACAGGAGATCAGCCATGTCTTTTCTATTTCCAGAGTGCCAGTGCCAATCCTTTACACCAAGTAGATACTATATTCCCAAACCAGAGGGTGTTTGAAACTGGAGCATTCTAATAAAACTTTTCAGAATCCAAACAAGTATGCACAGGTTGCAAAAACAAAAAAACTACCCCAATCAACCCAATGTTGGAAAGTCTTCCAGGAGCAATAAACTGCTTCCCCAGATCTGTTTCATTCTGACCTCTTCAGCAGAGTTCCAACCCTTAAAGTGACACAGTGCTAAACAAAATACAGCCCTGGCATTCCAGTCAGTTTACACAGAAACAAATACTCTACATTTATACTAGTATTATACACATGCTAACTTCGGAGTGCTAAAAGGACACGTGGACAAGATACCTGAACAAAAGCAAACTAAGGCAACTGATACAGTCTACACATTCACTGTACTGCAATTCTACTCCTGGGCCACTTAATTTGCCACATCCTCACATTATTTGTTGTATTAAATATCATTTAAATCATGTTGCCACTACTCTACATACATTTAGACTACTGAAAACTAAGTCATCTTGAGGATTTTACTGATTTTATGTAATCCTTAGCAGAAGAGAATCACTCTTACTGATACTATTACTAGAGAGATGTTTGCCTTTATTTCCATTATAAATGTTAAGGGTTTTTATTTTTTGCTAGCAATTTTTCCCGAGATGAAACTTGGGGGAGTGACTTCACCCAGGAGAGAACAATTTTCTTAATTTTCATGATCTAAAAGATCAGATTTTTAAAAGAACACAGGTGTTTTTAGTGCTGTTTTCTCATCATGAACACAAGTACCTTTCACATGGAGCTTAAGATCACATTGTTCCGGAGATTCAAACAAATCATTATTTCTCCATTAAGTTAATCATTCCCAACTGACTTTAGTCAGTTATTAATTTAACACTTAAACAAGTAAAATTACACATGCTCTCAGGGATCAGCACCATCATCTGTGAGAAACAAAACAGGAAGCATACCACCCATTGATTAGAAATCCTAAAACGAGTTAAAAAAAAAAAGTTCCATAGCAACACTTTCCAGTCTCTAATATGAAGAGTCCATGGGCCTGGCCTCATCCTTAACACTACCGATTACACCACAGTGAAAGTCTCTTACTTGTAAAAAGAAAAGGAGTACTTGTGGCACCTTAGAGACTAACCAATTTATTTGAGCATAAGCTTTGGTGAGCTACAGCTCACTTCATCGGATGCATACTTTCCACAGTATGCATCCGATGAAGTGAGCTGTAGCTCACGAAAGCTTATGCTCAAATAAATTGGTTAGTCTCTAAGGGGCCACAAGTACTCCTTTTCTTTTTGCGAATACAGACTAACACGGCTGTTACTCTGAAACCTCTCTTACTTGTGAGTTCTCAACCTTTACGATTTTTTTAACTAGTTTCCTATTTTTCAATCTAGGTTTTGTTTTTCAAAATAGGCTAAAATAAAAGACTTGTTTATATTGGGGAGCCACGTGAACATTACATTCTGGTAAAAACATTAGAACTTAATAACTGTGGTTCCAGCTCATTTGTGCATCCTAGATTTTGCAAACTGAATTTTGCTATCAGTATGCTTGGAGACAGAATACTAGTTCAGAATTTCAAAGTGAGCAAAATCAAAATGCTTGAAATTAAAATGTAAAAATACTGAAAACTCATGTTAAAGGAGTATGGTTCCAGATGCAAAAAAACCCACTATAGCTCATGTCAAGGTTCCTTCCCCACTCTGAACTCTAGGGTACAGATGTGGGGACCTGCATGAAAGACTCTCTAAACTTATTCTTACCAGCTTAGGTTAAAAACCTCCCCAAGGTACAAACTTTGCCTTGTCCTTGAACCGTATGCTGCCACGACCAAGCATTTTAAACAAAGAACAGGGAAAGAGCCCAATTGGAGACGTCTTCCCCCAAAATATCCCCCCAAGCTATACACCCCCTTTCCTGGGGAAGGCTTGATAAGAATCTTCACCAATTTGTACAGGTGAACACAGACCCAAACCCTTGGATCTTAAGAACAATGAAAAATCAATCAGGTTCTTAAAAGAAGAATTTTAATTAAAGAAAAGGTAAAAGAATCACCTCTGTAAAATCAGGATGGTAAATACCTTACAGGGTAATCAGATTCAAAACAGAGAATCCCTCTAGGCAAAACCTTAAGTTACAAAAAGACACAAAAACAGGAATATACATTCCATCCAGCACAGCTTATTTTACCAGCCATTAAACAAAAGGAAATCTAACGCATTTCTAGCTAGTTTACTTACTAACTTAACAGGAGTTGTAAGTCTGCATTCCTGATCTGTTCCCGGCAAAAGCATCACACACAGACAGACCCCTTTGTTCCCCCCCCCCCGATTTGAAAGTATCTTTTCCCCTCATTGGTCATTTTGGGTCAGGTGCCAGCAAGGTTACCTTAGCTTCTTAACCCTTTACAGGAGAAAGGGTTTTGCCTCTGGCCAGGAGGGATTTTATAGCAGTGTATACAGAAAGGTGGTTACCCTTCCCTTTATATTTATGACACCTCACTTACAAATATAGATAAAAACGATGTACAGAATCACAATGTAAATGCAAGCCACAATATCTCTATATTAGTCATTAATGCAAAAACATAGAACAAATAAATATGGTTGATATGGAGCCAGATATTGCCCAGGTGCAGTCCAATGAACAGAGGAGCAAAGGTCGCTTTACCCCATCTTTGCAACTGCTGAATTCAGGCCTGGTCCAGGTACTGGCATGGCCCACAACTGCTGTTCTAACCTACAGCTGTTACCCCCACAGCTACCTATGGAGCTGCTCCACAGCCCAAAATATCCTAACTACAAAGTGATCCAGCAATATTCCAACGTTCCATTATAATGGGGCCTGCAAAGGAGAACAGGATGTGGTGACCTATGCTGGCCCTGTGCCAAGAGAATTCCCAACATGGGGACCCAACAGATGTTCTGGCCAGAACTGGGGTCCTTGAGTCAGACTGCAAGTGGTAACAAGATGTGTTTTTTCTCCCCAGTAATGTTTAGGATAATCTATGCAGTTGGGTGATCTATATTAGCAATTATTTAAAAATATTTGTATGTAGAAATTACATAATTGAAATCTGCATACATTGATAAATCTGTACATTACAGAAAAGGTTTCACACTGGTTTATCAGGATTAGGGTGGGCATAAGAGGGCTGCAAGTAGTGTAAAGGAGGTAAACTGGGAGGGTGAACTGACAAGAAGAGCAGACGTGAAGTTGAACAACTTTATTTATTCCTTTGCTTTTTTTAAAATTTGTGTTGGTGGGCTATGCAATCTAGCTTCTCTAATTCAAAACTCACCTTTCGTAACAACAACCCTGAGGGCTGGTCTACACTGGGAGTTTACATTGGCATAGCTCTGTGTCTCAGGGGTGTGAAAAATCCACACCTCAGAGATGTAGCTATGCTGACCTAACCGCCGGTGTAGACAGTGCTAGGTTCATGGAAAAATTCTTCCATCAACCTAGCTACCGCCTCTCAGGGAGGTGGATTACCTTCACCAATGGGAGAACCCCTCCTGTCAGCATAGGCAGCATCTACACTGAAGTACTATAGTGGCGCAGTTGCAGTATTGAAGCTGTGCCGCTGCAGAGGTTTAAATGTAGGCACGTATCCTTAGATTTGAATATACATGATCAGAGAGAGGGCCTCTCCACTTATGCTCCACCATGCCAGTTCTTGCTGTGTCTCACCTGCGGACAGATGGCAGATTATTCCTTTTGATTGTGGGGCTGCACCTGAGCTCAACAAGTCACACCTTGTGGTCCATCAAAGCCTTAGTTTGATGACTTGTAGGATGCAATGGAAAATGCTTCTGTCTTTTCAACCAACAAGGGATTTACCATTAGTGCATGAACTGTTACCTTCTCCCAGATGATTTACAGCTCATAATAAAAATATACATCAAATTAATAAAAAAACGCAATAATACAGGACACAAAATTATGTATTACTTACTGTCAACTAGCTCTCGTGTCTGCCCCTGGACATGGAGATACAAAGGCCGATCCCTATTAAAAGAAAACCAAAACATTCTATGAAAGCACTGACATCACCATCCAGTAATGAATTCATCCCAATTCCATTACAGTTTTGATAATGCTACATACTTTTCGTTAATAAATATAACAACAATCCCTGCTGAATTCTGAGAGAAATGGCAGCAAAGCAGAGATCAGCAGCCTGAGAAAGTGTAAATAAAAGTAACTGAGTATTTCTTAACTACGTATTTTTCATTGAATTTCATGACCCCTTGATAGGCAAAGGGATACAATCTACATAAAAAAATTCAGAAGTTCCTTATTTGAATGAATGAAGACTCCCTAGATTAATAAAACCAGGAACTTGAAAAATATAATTAATTTTAATCATTTACGTTGCATTTACTCTTTGGATTTCACTTATCTGGTTCAATTGCCCAAGCTTTGTCAGTTTCACTTTGTGGTTTGCATATTAACATGCTGCCATCTCCCAGACTTTTATTGTGACAGGTCTACCAGCCCAAGAGATGGCAAGCTCCACACAGTGTGCTCCTCACTAGGAGTGACATCTTGGCTCTACTGAAGCCAATAGCAAAACTCCCATTGACTTGGGGCCAGGATTTCACTCTTAACAGCATGCAAGCCATAATCCAGAGTTCCATAATGAAGCGCATAACACCTCCCACACACATGCTATTTAATAGTGCAGCAAAATATTAAATATGCATTTATAGATCTGAAAAGTGAAACTCCACCCTGGTCACATTCATGAAGGCACCTATCCTTGAGCTGGTTATGTAAAGAAAAGGTACCTCGAAATTTACATCATGCTGCAATTTCATCAACAGCATTATGATAAACTACTAATTTAAAAAGAACAGGAGTACTTGTGGCACCTTAGAGACTAACAAATTTATCTGAGCATAAGCTTACATGGGCTACAGCCCACTTTATCAGATGCATAGAATGGAACATATAGTAAGATATTTATACATACAGAGAACATGAAAAGGTGGAAGTACCCATACCAACTGTAAGAGGCTAACTAATTAAGAGGAGCTATTATCAGCAGGGGAGGAAAAAAAACTTTTGAAGTGATAAACAAGATGGCCCATTTCAGACAGTTGACACGAAGGTGTGAGGATACTTAACACGGGGAAATAGATTCAATTAGTGTAATGACCGAGCCATTCCCAGTCTCTGTTCAAACCTAAGTTAATGGTATCTAGCCTGCACACGAATTCAAGTTCAGCAGCTTCTCACCGGAGTCTGTCCCTGAAGTTTTTCCGTTGCAAAATTAATCACTCAGTGACAGACTTAAAGGTGGCAGAGAGGCTGAAGTGCTCTCCCACCGGTCTTTGAATGTTATGATTCCCGATGTCAGATCTGTGTCCGTCTATTCTTTTGCATAGAGACTGTCCGGCCCGGCCAATGCACATGGCAGAGGGGCATTGCTGGCACAATGGCATATATCACATTGGTAGATGTGCAGGTGAACGAGCCCCTGATGGCACGGCTGATGTGATTAGGTCCTATGATGGTATCACTTGAATAGACATGTGGACAGAATTGGCACTGGGCCCCGCTGCAAGGGTAGGTTCCTGGGCCAGTGTTTTTGTTGTATGGTGTGTGGTTGCTGGTGAGTATTTGCTTCAGGTTGGGGGGCTGTCTGGAAGAGAGGACTGGTCTGTCTCCCAAGATCTGTGAGAGTGAGGGATCATCTTTCAGGATAGGTTGTAGATCTTTGATGATGTGCTGCAGGGGTTTTAGTTGGGGGCTGAAGGTGACGCCTAGTGGCGTTCTGTTATTCTCTTTGTTGGGCCTGTCCTGTAGTAGGTGACTTCTGGAATATGAACAAGAGGCTGCCTGGCAGCTCTCTAACTCCACATTCTACAGGCAATTATCCTCTGATCCCACTGAAGATTACCAAAAGAAACTACACCATCTGCTCCAGAAACTCCCTGAAAAAGCACAGGAACAGATCTGTACAGACACATGCCTAGTACCCCGACCAGGGGTATTTTGTTTGCTACCCAAGATCCATAAACCTGGAAATCCTGGAAGCCCCATCTCAGGCATTGGAACCCTAACAGCAGGATTGTCTGGCTATGTGAACTCTCTCCTCACGCCCTACGCTACCAGCACTCCCAGCTATCTTAAAGACACCACTGACTTCCTGAGGAAACTACAATCCATCGGTGATCTTCTAGAAAGCACCATTCTGGCCACTATGGATGTAGAAGCCCTCTACACCAACATTCCACACAAAGATGGACTACAAGCCGTCAGGAACACTATCCCCGATAATGCCACGGCAAATCTGGTGGCTGAACTTTGTGATTTTGTCTTCACCCACAACTATTTCACATTTGGGGACAATATATACCTTCAAGTCAGCAACACTGCTATGGGTACCCCCATGGCCCCACAGTATGCCAACATTTTTATGACTGACTTAGAACAACTCTTCCTTAGCTCTCATCCCTTAACGCCGATCTCTACTTGCGCTACATTGATGACATCTTCATCATCTGGACCCATGGAAAAGAAGCCCTTGAGGAATTCCACCATGATTTCAACAATTTCCATCCCACCATCAACCTCAGCCTAGACCAGTCCACACAAGTCCATTTCCTAGACACTACTGTGCTAATAAGCGATGGTCACATAACCACCACCCTATACCGGAAACCTACTGACCGTTATTACTTACCTACACGCCTCCAGCTTCCATCCAGGACACACAACAAGATCCATTGTTTACAGCCAAGCTCTAAGATACAACCGCATTTGCTCCAATCCCTCAGACAGAGACAAACACCTACAAGATCTCTAACTACAATACCCACCTGCTGAAGTGAAAAAACAGATTGACAGAGCCAGAAGAGTACCCAGGAGTCACCTACTACAGGACAGGCCCAACAATTAAATAACAGAATACCACTAGCAGTCACTTTCAGCCTCCAACTAAAACCCCTCCAGCACATCAAAGATCTACAACCTATCCTGAAAGATGATACCTCACTCACAGATCTTGGGAGACAGACCAGTCCTCGCTTCCAGACAGCCCCCCAACCTGAAGCAAATACTCACCAGCAACCACACACCCTACAACAAAAACACTGTGCTTATGCTCAAATAAATTTGTTAGTCTCTAAGGTGCCACAAATACTCCTGTTCTTTTTTCTGATACAGACTAACACGGCTGCTACTCTGAAACCTACTAATTTAAAGCTTCACTTGAATCTCAAAGCAAGAATTCCTAGTCTCAACGTAAATAAATTATTCTTGAAATGCTCATAATACTACATACTGAAATACTTGACAACAGAGATAAACCTTCACATGTACTAAAGTTCCTGGGAGCAGCTGAAAGCGGTTTTGATTTCATATTAGTTCGACTATTACCATAGTTATTTAGTATTTGCACTGCTGTAGCGATTAAGAGCCCTAGTCATGGGCCAGAATCCCACAGTGCTAGGTGCTGTACAAACACAGCTAGACATGCAATCAGTATTTCAGCCTGATGATAATTAGCCTATTAAAAGCCTCCATAATAACCACAATACCGACCTACTCTGCTACATAACAGAGAATCTTTGAGGGTAACTATATATATATCCACATAAGTATCCAACCATGATGCCAAATAATTTAAAAGAACTACAAACCCAGGTGCTAATTTTGCTTTCTCCTCCACAGTCATGAACCTCCCTCGAGTAGAGACAGCTGCTCCACTCAGACGACTTATCTGTAGACATTAAAAAAAAAAAATCAGTTATGAGTAAGGCCCTACTTGAATTGCAGGATGATTGTAAAATAATTGCTGCTGGGTTGAGGACAAGACATGGAAAATAGCGGAAAAGTAATCACAGACTTTATCAATTTGGCCAGAGAAGACCTACTTGTTTAAGAAAAATTTGCTGGAACAATATAAACACTCAAGTATTATGTTACACCTGCTAATTTTTTTTTTTGGATAACCAGACATTTTGCTGCAACTATATTACAGTCATTAATGCATGGAGCTGAAAGCACAAGTCGCAGATGCCTGGGGCTAACAGCGGCAGCCCCGGGTGGCTGACAAAATTGGGGTGGAAGCCTAGTATTGCAGGATCCACAATCTTGCAGCCTTAGTTATGAAACAAGTGGAAACTGAAACAGGGACCAGATAGTCAGTGAAAATTAAACTGATTAAATAAAGATATGGAAACACTTTAGTATGAAGAGAGATTGTAAAGACCAGGACTGTTGATTTTAAAGACATTACCTGATAGAGAGATGATAAATACTATACAAAAGTTACATTGGGCACTTCAGTTTACCTTTAATTATATAAGACAACATTAAATTATGTCGAAAAAGAACATATTTAAAGCTGAAAAAAGGAATTTTGTTTGTGGTACCAAATTACAAGGGTTTCTTTTTTTTTTTCTTTTTTTTTTTAAGAAAGGGGACTACAAATCCTCTGGGTTCAGGATATAAGCAAACCTCTAACTAATGGGCATCAGCAAGACACCTCTTTCAGGGGCAATTTATTTCACTTTGTTTCTTACATCTTCATTTGAAGCTTCGGATATTGGCCACAGCCAGAAGTCCAGAATAGATGGACCAGTGTTCTGATTCAGTATGGCAATTCCTATATTTCTACAAAGACTGAACAGGGGTGTTGCCTTTATAGCAAGAAAAGGAAAAACCAGATGAAGTGAGCTGTAGCTCACGAAAGCTTATGCTCAAATAAATTTGTTAGTCTCTAAGGTGCCACAAGTACTCCTTTTCTTTTTAGGAAAATCAATGCATTTAAAAATGTTCCAGCTATGTGAGTAATCAAAGTCATACTCAAGATAAATAAGACAATCTGGAACAGAAGGCACTTCTATTTTAACATCATAAGCAAGATTGATTTTTATTAGTCCCTAGAAGATAAGAGTTCTAATCTAGTTGTTCACATCTAACAACATGGATTCCCTCAAACTGGAACATTAAAACTAACTCATTGGAGAGCTGAATGTTGCTCCAATCACAGGTGCTACCATGTCTCAGCATGAGGTCTCTATGTAAATTATTTTGAATATTTTTACAAGCAGTTACATATTTCACTATTCTGTCGCATAGTTTCAAACTCAGAATCTAGTCACTCTGGCCAATACGTTACAATGTGGCTTATGGACCCCTGCCCTCTCCCTATCCACAACCCAAACACTTTTTCTAGGAACCTTCCCTGAATCGATGAACATTAATCCTTTTAAACTTTAAAAACAGTTGAAAGCCAAAGAATTAGATACAGCTTTTTTACACACCTCATCCTGAGTTTGTCCTCTTGTCAACAGGTTTCTGCACGTGAGGGGCACATCATTGATTTCCACTTCTGCTACTACAAGGTCATCTTTACTTTTGCTTGTAGCCGAACTTTTCCCTGGGGCCTGTAGCTTCAACAGACCATTACAAAACTTTGATACACGGCAATACTCAGTTGCACTATATAACAAGACAACTTGACCAGAATGGTCCTTTAACACAAATAACAATGTTGTCTTTTTGTATCTCCTTTCACTCTCTGAACTCATTTGCTTTACAATAAAAAATTATTAGTTATATCTAGTATTCATTACTTACCTAGCTCTTCACATCTTCAAACATCCTGTATAAATACCAACTGATTAATCATTCGCAACACTTCTCTGAGATGGGTATTACTGTTTCCATTTTACCGACAGAGAACCTGAGAAAGGAAGGTCTTTGTGGCTAAGGAACTGGATTCCTGTGAGACTTTGGACAAGACAATTTCTATTTGCCTCAACTCCCCATGTGTAAAATGGGGAAAATACTTTCACACTTAGTGTAAACTCTTCCAAGATGGGACTGTCCTTACTATGTGTTGGTACAGTGCATAATAAAATGGGGCCCTGTTCTCAGGTATAGTTTCTAGAGGCTATAATAAGACAAATAATCATGATAACAAAGGCACAAAGAGGTATAGCTGGAGGAGGTTACAATCACTTTGGAGGACAGGATTAGAATTCAAAATTATCTTGATAAATTGGAGAACTGATATGAAATTAATGAGATGAAATGCAATAATGACAAGTGCAATGTCCTAGACTTAGGATGGAAAAATTAAATGCACAAATAGAAAATGGGGAAGAACTGGCTAGGCAAAAAAGGATTTGGGGTTATAATGCATTACAAATTAACTATAAGCCAATAATCTGATGCTAATATAGTTTTGGGATGTATTAACAGGAGTGTCATACGTAGGTCACAGGTAACTGTTACGCTCTGCTTGGCACTGGTGAGCACCCAGTTTTGGGCACCACACCTTCAGACGATATGGACAAACTAGAGAGAATCCAGAGGAAAGCAACAAAAATGATGAAAGGTTTAGAAAAACCAATTTACGAGGAAAGATTAAAAATACTGTGTATGTTCTGTCTTGAGAAACAACAATCAAGGGGGGAACCTAATAGTGAAATACATGGTATCATTGGTCTTTATGGAAACCAAGTAAATTAGGAAACATGAGAAGTTACAATACACTTAACAATACTCAAAAACATCCAGAGAGTGGACACACTTCATGCTCCTTCCATGGTGATTTTGAAGACTGCTTCAAATCAATATACCTTCTCATGTTTCTTTCCAGGAGATGCAAGCAATACCCTACTGAGGCCAAAAACTTCAGATCCTCATGTTGGAGCCCGTATCATGAAACAATAGAGAATGAGGTTCTGTGATTGTTTCATAGGAGGTTAAACTCATCAACCAATTTCACCAGTGAGCAAAATTCTGAAGATTCCTGGGAGAAAGGAGATCTTAGAGAAATGTTTACTACATAAGCCCATATAACAAATTTTCAAAGCAAGTTTTAGATAAACCTTCCATCATTTCAATATTTTTACTCGGTGAATAAAGACTCTGACAAAATAAGGACTAAAATTTTTAATGCAACTTCACAGCACTGGCTCTGTTAGATTATGAAAACTTGGTGGAATTGATGGTTCTTTCTACCATCAGCAGGTACTGGAAATTACAGCGTAAAATGTACCATAAATATCCACAGTTTTTAAAGAAATGTTTATTAACATTACATGTCAACCGGCTAGAACAGGGGGCTAGGAGGCAGGAACATCTGAGTTCCAAATCTGGCTCTACCACTGACTAGGGGGTTCCTTTACACTACAGCTGGAGGTATAATTTCCAGTTCCGGTAGACACGTCTCCTAGCTTTGATTGAGCTAGCATGCTAAAAACAACAGTGTAGTTGTGGCAGTGCACTCATGGCACGGGCTTAGAGTCTCAGATGGAATTAATACTCAGACAGCTAGACAGTGCTGCTGCCCATACTGCCTCAGCTACACCGACATTTTTAGCATGCTAGCTTTATCAAAGCTTGTTAGGATATGCAAGGGTTAAGTAAAGAGCTGGGTTACCGCTAGCATGGTATTAGAGAGGAAGGCATGGGCAGGCACTCTCTTCGTTTGATAAATAAAGTGCTACCCCTCTCCCTTCCCTTTCCCTTGTTAAGGATTAATAAGCATTGCAGCTGCATAAGGAATGTGGGGATCTAAAAGATACTCTTTGCGTAAAGCAGTATTATCTCCCCCTCCCTTCCTTCCCCAGCAACATAAACGAGTTTGGGGTCTGTCAAGGTTCCTTCCCAACTCTGAACTCTAGGGTACAGATGTGGGGACCTGCATGAAAACCTCCTAAGCTTATTTTTACCAGCTTAGGTTAAAACTTCCAAGGTACAAACTATTTTCCTTTTTCCCTTGGACTTTATTGCTGCCACCACCAAACATCTAACAGATATATAACCGGAAAAGAGCCCGCTTGGAAACGTCTTCCCCCCCCCAAAATCCTCCCCAAACCCTATACCCCCTTTCCTGGGGAAGGCTTGATAAAAATCCTCACCAATTTGCATAGGTGAACACAGACCCGAACCCTTGGATCTTAAGAACAATGAAAAAAGAAATCAGGTTCTTAAAAGAAGAATTTTAATAGAAGAAAAAGAATCACCTCTGTAAAATCAGGATGGTAAATACCTTACAGGGTAATTAGATTCAAAACATAGAGAATCCCTCTAGGCAAAACCTTAAATTACAAAAAGACATAAAAACAGGAATCTACATTCAATTCAGCACAGCTTATTTTCTCAGCCATTTAAAGAAAACAGAATCTACCACATATCTAGCTAGATTACTTACTAAGTTCTAAGACTCCATTCCTGTTCTGTCCCCGGCAAAAGCATCACACAGACAGACAGAGCGAGACTTTGTTTCTCCCTCCCTCCAGCTTTTGAAAGTATCTTGTCTCCTCATTGGTCATTTTGGTCAGGTGCCAGCGAGGTTATCCTAGCTTCTTAACCCTTTACAGGTGAAAGGTTTTTTCCTCTGGCCAGGAGGGATTTTAAAGGTGTTTACCCTTCCCTTTATATTTATGACAAGGTCATGGCCCCTTCCTCCCGCCCCTGTGAGCTGCTGATTATGGGAACATGTGGCTATAATTACTGCAAAAAATGTATTTTCAAGATAAAAATTATTTGTAGAATATGCTTATGCTATAAACAGTAAGGGGTGGGGATAATTATATCCAGTATATAGCTATTAATATTCATTGTATGGGCATTCATATTACTCAATAAGGGTTTTGGGGGTGTTGCAGTAAACGTAGATATTTACATATTAACTTAAAATTTAAAAAAAAGTATGCTGTAACTAATTAAGTGCTTACTCGACAATTGGGTTGAGGGGAACAAGCACCGCAATAAAGAAGCGCATCTACTCAATCCGCCGATGGGTCAGCCTGCTCAATCTTCTAACAAAGCTGGTGTGTGTATATCTACCTTAACTGGAAATTACACCTTCAGATGTAGCATACGGGTACCCTATGTGAATTTTTAAGCAAGTTACTTATGTTGTGTATGTTTTTGCATCTGTACGGAAAACTTCCTGTGAGGATTCTTTAATTAAGGCCCTGAACATGTCACTAAACACATGGCTAACTTTAAACATGTGAGCAGTGTGGGCTCAAAAAGGCTACTTGTTAAAGCTTAAAGTTAAATATGTCTTTTTATAGGATTGAAGAATTAATATGCATAAAGTATTTTGAAGAAGCTATAAGTTCAAAATATTACTAAGTCAAGTTAAACTTTTTTTTCTTGAGGAGAGTTGTAGAACTGATCTCTCAATAACTGAAGCATCTCAGTTTCTAAAGTCTTCTGACTACAAAGTGGGGTCTTTCTATTGAATTTTGTATCATCCAAGTCCCAACATGGAGCTTCCTGTTCAATTATTAAATTTCCATTATGTTTAAATCATTTTATTTTTTTTAAATCTTATACTCTTTTCAGAAAATTGACAAAATATCTGAAATCTTTCACAGTTCACTGGACTGTGCCTTTGGCCTTAAACCCTAGACACTAGGTATCTTGGTAGCAAAGTATATTCACGCATTATAGCAGACATAAAGAGAGGTGGCCACAACCCCCTACCCTGCCACTCACTCACTTTGTCTGTAGTGTTCGCTGTTGGTTTCAGTTTTCCTTTAGCCATGAGCATCGCATTGATTTTCGCTGCCACAGCAGCAGCTGCATCCAGAGCCCCTGAGGGGGCCGCAGAGCTTTCGGAACCCTGCACACCGGAGACGCCATCTCCGCTGCTCTGGAAGGGGCGGCCAGGCAGTGGGGCCGAACCAGGGATAATGAAAAGAGCAGGAGACGGACCGGGCTGGTCCCACTTACTGCGGCGCCTAGAAAACAAAACACGCTCAGCTTCATCTCAGCTCCGACACCCCCCCCCTTCCCACCGAAGTCTCCATCCGTCTACCCCCTCCCCCAAACTGCAGGGACCGTCCTCGGCCCGGACCCCCCCTCCGTGGAAATGCTGACTCCAAACCCCACCCACCGACCAGACTCCCGAGTCCTGGCTCCCAGCTCACCCGCCAGCGGCCCCAGAATCTCGCTGCCCTGTGCTCCCCGCTGACATGGCTCCGACCCGGCTCAGCCACCTCCGCTCCAAACCCTTCGTCATTTCCGCCAGCCCAGAGCCAACTGACGCAATTTCCGACCGTTGTCATGGTGACTGCACAGTTCCAACGACTTCCGGTGTCCGATTCCACAGGAGTCCTGTCAGTGGCGGTGTGACGGCAAGTTCCGGTCACTGTTCCCAGTGGGATATTCTTGATTGCCTTAGCGATCCGGTCCGGTAGTGTTCCTATTATATTATTTGGCTTACCAAGGCACTGTCGGGCACTGTTCACGGCAAGACTAGGACGTGCAGGGCAGCAATGGGTTTAAAGAAAAGGAGTACTGGTGGCACCTTAGAGACTAACCAATTTATTTGAGCATGAGCTTTCGTGAGCTACAGCTCACTTCATCGGATGCATACTGTGGAAATTGCAGAAGACTTTATTATATACACAGACACCATGAAACAATACCTCCTCCCACCCCACTCTCCTGCTGGTAATAGCTTATCTAAAGTGATCATCAAGATGGGCCATTTCCAGCACAAATCCAGGTTTTCTCACCCTCCGCCCCCCCACAGACAAACTCACTCTCTTGCTGGTAATGGATGGGCTATTACCAGCAAGAGAGTGAGTTTGTCTGTGGGGGGGCGGAGGGTGAGAAAACCTGGATTTGTGCTGGAAATGGCCTATCTTGATGATCACTTTAGATAAGCTATTACCAGCAGGAGAGTGGGGTGGGAGGAGGTATTGTTTCATGGTGTCTGTGTATATAATAAAGTCTTCTGCAATTTCCACAGTATGCATCCGATGAAGTGAGCTGTAGCTCACGAAAGCTCATGCTCAAATAAATTGGTTAGTCTCTAAGGTGCCACCAGTACTCCTTTTCTTTTTGCGAATACAGACTAACACGGCTATTACTCTGAAATGGGTTTAAAATATCAAAGTTGCATCTCTGTTTCCGAAGATTGAGGCGGATCGTGGCTCGTTCTCCGCAGAGCTGTGAGAGAGAGCCCAGGGTGGGGCTAACAGTGCTGCGGGACGAGATCAAGGGGCGCTATAGCACAGCTCTGGGCAGAAAGGGTATGCTGCAAGTTTCTGAAGGTTAGGTTGCTGCAGAGCGGCAGGAGGTGGTGAGTTATTGCCCTAAGCCTCCCATGCTGAGCCTGTTCTTCTCGTCAGCCTACTTTCTGCCTTTAATCAATGGCTGCTAGTTAGCGTAGCCTGCGGCAAGAAGTGGTAACACCAGGGATGCGGCCCCCAGAAGGCAAACACAGCACTCAGGAGGCAAACCCAGCCCCCCAAAGGCGATCCCAGCCCTCTGAAGGCAATCACAGATCCTTGAAGGCAAACATGGCTGTCAGAAGATAATCCCAGCCCCCAGAAGGCAATACCTCAAAGGCACTCATGGCCCCCAGACGGCAAACATGATACCCAGAAACCTATCATGGCCTCCCCAAAGCCTATCACGGCCCCCCCGAGAAGGCAATCACGGCCCCCAGAAGTCAAACATTGCTCTCAGAATGCAATCACTGATTCCAGAAGGCTCACACAGCCCCCAGAAGGCGATCACAACCCCTATAAGCTAATCATGGCCCCCACAAGGCAATCACAGCCCCCACAAGGCAAACAGCCCCCAGAAAGAAAAGGAGTACTTGTGGCACCTTAGAGACTAACAAATTTATTTGAACATAAGCTTTTGTGAGCTACAGCTCACTTCATCGGATGCATTCAGTGGAAAATACAGTGTGGAGATTTATATACACAGAGAACATGAAACAATGGGTGTTACCATACACACTGTAAGGAGAGTGATCACTTAAGATGAGCTAATACCAGCAGGAGAGCCGGGGGGGGGGGGGGGGGGAAAACCTTTTGTAGGGATACTAAACTATCTAAACTACTACATGCCACAAGGGCCACAACAGTGGTTCCCTTAACCCACCCAGCAATATTGTTAATCGATCCAACTATACTCTTAGCCCAGCAGAAGAATCTGTCCTATCTCGGGGCCTCTCCTTCTGCCCCTCCACCCCCATGAACATGATACAGTTCTGTGGTGACCTAGAATCCTATTTTCGACGTCTCCGACTCAAGGAATATTTCCAACACACCTCTGAACAACATACTAATCCACAGAGACCTTCCTACCAACACTACAAAAAGAAGGATTCTGGGTGGACTCCTCCTGAAGGTCGAAACAACAGACTGGACTTCTACATAGAGTGCTTCCGCCAACGTGCACGGGCTGAAATTGTGGAAAAGCAGCATCACATGCCCCATAACCTCAGCCTTGCAGAACACAATGCCATCCACAGCCTCAGAAACAACTCTGACATCATAATCAAAAAGGCTGACAAAGGAGGTGCTGTCGTCATCATGAATAGGTCGGAATATGAACAAGAGGCTGCTAGGCAGCTCTCCAACACCACTTTCTGCAAGCCATTACCCTCTGATCCCACTGAGGGTTACCAAAAGAAACTACAGCACTTGCTCAAGAAACTCCCTGAAAAAGCACAAGAACAAATCCGCACAGACACACCCCTGGAACCCCGACCTGGGGTATTCTATCTGCTACCCAAGATCCATAAACCTGGAAATCCTGGACGCCCCATCATCTCAGGCATTGGCACCCTGACAGCAGGACTGTCTGGCTATCCTCCTCAGGCCCAATGCTACCAACACTCCCAGCTATCTTTGAGACACCACTGACTTCCTGAGGAAACTACAGTCCATCGGTGATCTTCCTGAAAACACCATCCTGGCCACTATGGATGTAGAAGCCCTACACCAACATTCCACACAAAGATGGACTACAAGCCGTCAGAAACACTATCCCCGATAATGTCATGGCAAACCTTGTGGCTGAACTTTGTGACTTTGTCCTCACCCAGAACTATTTCACATTTGGGTACAAAGTATACCTTCAAATAAGCGGCACTGATATGGGTACCCGAATGGCCCCACAGTATGCCAACATTTTTATGGCTGACTTAGAACAACGCTTCCTCAGCTCTCGTCCCCTAATGCCCCTACTCTACGTGCGCTGCATTGATGACATCTTCATCATCTGGACCCATGGAAAAGAAGCCCTTGAGGAATTCCACCATGATTTCAACAATTTCCATCCCACCATCAACCTCAGCCTGGACCAGTCCACACAAGAGATCCACTTCCTGGATACTATGGTGCTAATAAGCGATGGTCACATAACCACCACCCTATACCGGAAACCTACTGACCGTTATTCCTACCTACATGCCTCCAGCTTTCACCCAGATCACACCACACGATCCGTTGTCTACAGCCAAGCTCTACGATACAACCGCATTTGCTCCAACCCCTCAGACAGAGACAAACACCTACAAGATCTCTATCAAGCATTCTTACAACTACAATACCCACCTGCTGAAGTGAAGAAACAGATTGACAGAGCCAGAAGAGTACCCAGAAGTCACCTACTACAGGACAGACCCAACAAAGAAAATAACAGAACGCCACTAGCCACCACCTTCAGCCCCCAACTAAAACCTCTCCAACGCATCGTCAAGGATCTACAACCTATCCTGAAGGACAACCCATCACTCTCACAGATCTTGGGAGACAGGCCAGTCCTTGCTTACAGACAGCCCCCCAACCTGAAGCAAATACTCACCAGCAACCACACATCACACACCAGAACCACTAACCCAGGAACCTATCCTTGCAACAAAGCCCGTTGCCAACTGTGCCCACATATCTATTTAGGGGACACCATCATAGGGCCTAATCACATCAGCCACACTATCAGAGGCTCGTTCACCTGCACATCCACCAATGTGATATATACCATTATGTGCCAGCAATGCCCCTCTGCCATGTACATTGGTCAAACCGGACAGTCTCTACGTAAAAGAATAAATGGACACAAATCAGACGTCAAGAATTAGAACATTCAAAAACCAGTCGGAGAACACTTCAGTCTCTCTGGTCACTCGATTAGAGACCTAAAAGTGGCAATTCTTCAACAAAAAAACTTCAGAAACAGACTCCAACGAGAGACTGCTGAATTGGAATTAATTTGCAAACTGGATACAATTAACTTAGGCTTGAATAGAGACTGGGAGTGGATGGGTCATTACACAAAGTAAAACTATTTCCCCATGTTTATTTCCCCCCCACACACCCCACTGTTCCTCAGACGTTCTTGTCAACTGCTGGAAATGGCCCACCTTGATTACCACTACAAAAGGTTTTCTCCCCCCCCCAACTCTCCTGCTGGTATTAGCTCATCTTAAGTGATCACTCTCCTTACAGTGTGTATGGTAACACCCATTGTTTCATGTTCTCTGTGTGTATAAATCTCCCCACTGTATTTTCCACTGAATGTATCTGATGAAGTGAGCTGTAGCTCACAAAAGC